>NC_137008.1:25161365-25254806 GCF_032717465.1 Coenobita brevimanus | reverse complement strand
AATGACTCTGACTGTCCTTTTCCTTTTTATTCCATCTTAATCCTATAATTTCTTTCATTCCCATTTCCTTTCATCTTTACTGCGCTACTTTGTCTCTTTCTTCCTTCCTTCGTTGTGCACTCTATTACACCATCTGAAGCTACCAGACAGGTAAGAGACAGGATGAAGTAAGGTTATCATCATCAGTACCAAGCTGCCAACACATCACCGCCATTACCACCATCATTATTACCACCACCATCATCATCATCAGCACTAATATCCATAAATTTAACATGTTATAGCTAATATAGATTAGTTTTACCATCATCACCACCTACACATTATCATCATCATCACCATCACTGTCACAGCCATTACCATCATCAGCTTTTTTATCTGCGGGCATTATACTGCGTCATCACAAGCTACAGGAGAGGTAGGAGGCGAGATGAAGTAGGGTGGATCGGCCTATAAGGACTCAATTACACCTTAATCGGGTTCAAACCTTAACCCCGTCGTCGAGCCGCCTCCTCTTTACTTCCCTTCATTTTTTCGTTCCGTTTTCTTTCTTCCTTTCTCCTTGGTTACCATTTTCTTTATTATTCCCTTCTTGTTGTTTACATATCTGACTCTCCTTTCTCAGTTTTTTATCAGTTACTATATTTTCATCACCTGTTTCAGTTTTCATTCTTTTCTTACTTTCTCTGTTTTGCACCCACTCCTATTGTACTTACTTCCCTTATTTTGGCTATAGCAACAATAAGGCAACAGGAGAAACAGGAGTGAAGGTGAAGAAAGACGGAGCTGCTTGAGAATCTAACAAAACTGTCTTGTGTTCGACCTGTAGTTTTGACTATTCCTTTTTATTTTTATTTTTTGTATTGTTTTCTTTCCTGTATATCTCTCCTTAATCCACTGACGCTCCATTTGTTTCCTATTCTATGTTTCCTTCTATACTTTTCGTTCTTCTCTACCACATAACAGCATCACAAGCAGCCAGAGAGATAGGATCCATTATAAGTACTACCCAAAGCCACTACTATAATACACTACAAACTGAAAGAGAAGTAGGAGCCGAGATGACCCAAGCCCAACCCACATGCCACTCTACTTAGGTGTAGAGTTCAGGCTTTTGATTTTGCCTCTTACTCTTTTTTTTAAATACTGTACCTTTTTCCTGTTTATGTTTCTGATGGAAGTCAGGTATAATTATTCCCTTGTGCACAAAGGAAAAGGGGAAAAAGAAGTGTGCGGTAATCATAGGGGCATTTGTCTTCTTAGTGTAATAGGAAAAGTGTAGAGGGTAGGATGCTTATTGACAAGAGTTAGGGAAATAACAGAGGAATTATTAAAGAACAACAGGGAGGTTTAAGGAAGGGGAAGAGGTTATGTAGATCAGATATTCATTCTCAGATCTT
The DNA here is from genome assembly GCF_032717465.1 of Coenobita brevimanus. Taxonomy (NCBI): domain Eukaryota; kingdom Metazoa; phylum Arthropoda; class Malacostraca; order Decapoda; family Coenobitidae; genus Coenobita; species Coenobita brevimanus. The sequence goes on along the minus strand of NC_137008.1, from coordinate 25,253,406 downwards.
TAGTGGAAGAAGTTTCTAGAGAAGGGAAAGAAGTTGTATACGGCCTTCATGGATATGGAGAAAGCATATGACAGAGTGGATAGACAAGGATTGTGGGAAGCATGCAGAATATCCAGAGTAGATGGGAAGTTGTTGAATGCTGTAGAGAAGTATGTATGAGGGTACTAAGGCCCAGTGCGTGTGGATAGTGAACTGGGTGAATTTTTCTATTTGAAGGTTGGGTTGAAACAGGGATGTGTCATGTCTCCATAGTTGTTCAATCTGTACATGGATGGGGTTATAAAAAGAAAGAAACAAAAGTAGGGCAGGTGGGTGTTGGAGTGGCCCTAGTGAAGAAAAGAGGGCAGTGTTTGAAAACTCCCTGTACTGTTGTTCTGCAGACGATACTGTGTTGTTAGAAGTAAAGATGAAGGGGAGCTGCAAGGCTTGAGTGGATGAGTCTGGGAGAGTGTGTAAGAAAACAGAATCTAAAAAGTGAATGTAGGGAAGTGAAGTGAAGTTATGGTCTTCGAGAGAAATGAAGTCAGTGAATGTACAATGAGGTTGGATGATGAGGAAATGGAAAATGTGGTGGTACGTTTTAGTACTTGGGTAATGTGATGAGTAAGAATGGAAATTTGGAGGGTGAAGTGCTTGAAAGGATACAATAAGGAAGAAAGATTGCTTGTTCCTTGAAAGCAGTGATAAGAAACAAGAAAGTGAGCATGGAAGTTGAAAAAAGTTACTACACTTGACAGTATTGTGATACTAACTCTAACATATGGAAGAAAATGATGCTTGGACGTTCTTGGAGGGACACAAGTCAAGAGTGGAGAGCAGTGGAAATGAGTTATTTAAGAGGGAGCCTGTGGAGTCACATGGAGAGACAGACTGACAAATAAGGGATATAAAGGAGCGTTGTGATGTGGATGTGGATGTCAGAGGAAGCGTTAGAAGAAACACACTGAGGTCGGTTTGGCCATGTGGAGAGGATGGAGGTGAGAGACTGACGAGGAGAGTGTATGTGAATGAGGTGGAGGGGGAGAGAGGGAGGATGAGATCCAAGGATGAGATGAAGAGATGAAGTGGAGAGGTATATGAGAGAGAGGGGGTATGAGTTGGGAGACAGGGCAGTGAAATCGGGGCGGGGGAACAAGGGCGACATGGAGGCGATTTGTTTGTGGCCACCCCGAATGGGATTACGGCGTCTTGCAGTAGATAGATAGATAGAGAGAAAGATAGATATTTCTGTTCCTTCCTTTTTTACTATGCCTTTTCTTATTTTCCCATATTTTTTCCATCCCTTTTCTTTTCTTGATCGTATTCCAGCTTTCTCTTACATTCTTCCCCAACTCCTTTTTTATGGCTTGCCTTCCTCTTTTGGTTTTCTTTTTCCTCTCATTCTTTTCTTTGTCTCTCCTGGTTATTCGACTCTTTTTTTTTTCTGTTTCCATTTGGTGTCTAATCTCTCTCTCTCTCTCTCTCTCTCTCTCTCTCTCTCTCTCTCTCTCTCTCTCTCTCTCTCTCGTCTTCCTCCATTCCCGTCTTTCAACATTCTATATTTACTTCTGTTTCCTCTTCTACGAACCTATTACTATCGCCCTCCTTTTAGCAAGGAGGAGCGATAATGTTTTTGTCAGTGTGTGTGTGTGTGTGTGTGTGTGTGTGTGTGCGTGTGTGTGTGTGTGTGTGTGTGTGTGTGTGTGTGTGTGTGTGTGTGTGTGTGTGCGAGCGCTCCCAAAATATTTTGAAAAGTTGTGTACGAATAATCACCAAACCTTCGGGAAATAGCAACCATGTGGATGTGCAGTACCTATTATTTTTGGTGTGGATTTGATCAATGACGGCCGAATGCCAGCGCCCATACGTTTTTTTTTTTTTTAATGTGGACTGGCTTTTTACGAGAGATGCGGTGACTGAATTCAGCAGAGTTTTGCATTTCATTTTTTAAAAATTGTTTTCCAGTGTAATTTGTACTTTATCCAACGACATATTTTGGCGGCGATTACAATTAGGCCCCTGAATGCTATTGTTTTTATGTCTTTTTTGTGACACCCCATTTTCTCACATCTCAATAATGGAAGTAAAGAGACGGAATAGATCTAAGAGTTATTATTAACGACTTAAGGAAAAAAAAAAAAAAAAAAGGTTGAGGAAAGGAGGCTGAAGAGCAAAATTGTTAGAAGGGTTTTGTGAAGGCGTCAGAAGGAGCAGGAGAGTTCAGAGCATTTACTACGAATGAAATTTTTCTTAGTATAGCAGAAGAACACACTTGGCATAACTCCGTACAGAAGCATAAAAGAGACGAGGAGATTCAGGAGTGGGTTGGCGCCAGTACTTTTTGTAGGGGCCTCCTCCTCCGTGTCGCGCCCCTGTCCCCTACCGTTTTGGCGGCCCTTCTCGAGCTCACATCACCTTCTCTCAAACATCATTCTACTCTGTCCCTTCATCATATATTTAATTTTGCCCTGCCACTCTCCCCCTCTGCCCTATCAAACGCACTCATCTAGTCAGTTCTTCATTCTCTATTATCTCACGGCAATATCAAAGAAGACTTTGAAGTAATTTAATCTGAGACCATTTTTGCAATTTGTTATGTCCTATGGATTAGAGGTTGCAGGCGCGGTAGTAATTACTGTTATTTTTTGCGTACCTATACAAATATACAGTTTTCTTACTCCCTCATCAATCAGTTCTTGTTTTTGTATTTCTCACTGCGTTTGTCGGAGAGTGTGGTGGGCAGATAAGAGACATCGTCTCTTTTCTCTTTTTCTCATACACGTTCGTTATATTTTTAGAATCAGTTGCTTTCTTAACAGATAACCTCGTTATGGGCCAATAGGCCTCACTGTTATCTGTACTTGCTGTGTTAACTTTGCTACGTACTCCTGTATTGTCTCACAAGCTGTAAAAAGATGTAGGAGGCGTGATGAAGTTTGAGTTATCGTCAGAACTGACCTGCATCACCCACTCATCCAGTACCATCATACTCAGCATCACCATAAAGTAGGAGGCGTGATGTAGCCAGCAAGGTGGAGCGGCCTGCCACTCTACTACACCTGTACCCGCCAACACCTTGACCCTTTAGTCTTTAGGCTCCTTCTTTATCTTGTTCTTTATCTCCAACTTTTAATTAACTTTGGTTAATCATATCCTTCTTTCTTAGTTTCTGTTTTTACTTACTTCCTTTTCTGTGTTCTTTCCCTTCTCTCTCCCTTCGTTCCCCTTTCGGCTTTATTTTTACTATTCCTTTCAGTTTTTTACTTTTCTTCCCCCCCCCTCTCTGTCTGTCTGTCTGTCTATCTGTCTGTCTGTCTGTCTGTCTGTCTGTCTCTCTCTCTCTCTCTCTCTCTCTCTCTCTCCACTTTTTTTTTTTCTTTTCGTTATATTACAACAATAAAGCAACAAGACAAGTTGGAGTCAAGGTGAAGTAAGGTGGAGCGGCCTGAGATTCCAACAAACGTTTCTCCTGTTCGACCCACTCTCACATGAAGAGTTCTTTTTATTTTTATTTTTCATCCATCCATTCTTTTTTTTTTTTACTTCTAATTTTATTTCTTTTGTCCCTTATTTTGTTTTTTCTTTCATTCTTTCCTTTCTCTCTGTCCCCATCCTAATTCGTTAATCCTTCGCCCTTATCTTCTTCTTTTCCCAGTTTCTAATAATTTCCTTTTCCCAATCTCCCATTACCTATTCTTTTGTTTACTCCACATTTTTCTTCTCTGTATTCATCTAATAATTTTTTCTCAATCTCGCTTTCTTCCTTGTCTCATTTCTCTCATTCGCTTTCTGTCATTACAGTGCTCGTTTTCTTTCTTTCCAGTCTTTCGTATTTCTTTGTCTACTTTTTACTGTATATTTGTCATTTCTGTTTTCATTACGTTTCCTGTCTTCTCATTTTAGGTTACCTTTACTAATTTCTGTTTTTTTCCTTTCTATCTTTCTCCATTACCGTATCATAAGCTACAGTCGAGGTAGGAGGCATGATGAAGTAAGGTGGACCAGCCTGGAACTCGAGTAGCCTACGTGTGAACCGAGTTAGCACACCTTACCATTTATGATTCATTTTCTATATTTTCCCTACCTTCCTTTCCTTCCTTCTTCATTATTTCAAGTTTTCTTTATTTCCAGGAGGAACTTCCTGGGCTTCTAATAAGGGTGTCGGGAGTCAGAACCTCAGCTCCAGTCAGGGTTCTTTTTTACATCTCATCCTCAAGTCTTTGATTTTTTCATTCTTTTGTCTTTACTTTTTCCACTTAGTCTCCTTCGTCTCTTATTTTCCCATTTCCTTCGTTTGATCTTTTTGTTTCCTTTTTTTTTTTTTTCTTACACACATGTCTCTCATATTTTTTATTCCTTTCACATTTCTATTTATTTATTCTGTCTCATTTTTATTATTATATTTTATTTGCTTTCCGACTGTAATTTCTTTTTTCTGTTATTTTGTGGTTTCTCATTCTTATCTGTTTTTTTTATTAATTTCTTCCTTTTCCTTCCTATTTTCTTTTCTCAATATTAATTATACATGATAAGCTACAAGTTACAATCTAAGGTAAGTGAGATAAAGTAACGTTATCTCCATTAATTATTACATACTGTATGTACCATTATTATCTTCATCTCCACCACCATCAGCACCAACAGCAACATCAATACCAACTTCCTTTAACACTACTATAAACATCATCATCATCATCAGTCATACAATTATCATTACCGTCATCAAAATTCACCCTAAATTATCATCACCGATACAAACACCACCACACCACTGTAATTATCATCATCATCATCATTAGCAACACCAAAGTAAACTATATTACGTAAAAATCATCGGTATATTACAGCATAATAAAAAGGTACAAGAGAGAAGGTAGGAGGCGAGATAAAGTAACATGTAACGGCCTGGGCCTTTACTACAGGTGTATCATTGATTTAATATCTTTATCGTTTATACCTTACTTTTTTCTTCCTCACCTTCGTCCTTTAGCTTCCCGTTTATTTCACGTTTCCTTTCATTTTGTCGTCCTTTTTCGTTGTTCTTTTTTCAGTTCCATGTTCGTTCCGTTCCTCTACCTTTTTCATTTGTCGTTTCCTGTCCTTTTCCTTCTTCCCATCCCTTTTTCATTCCTTCTGCCTTTGTTTTACTATCATTCTTCTTTTATTTTCCTTCTCTCTCTCTCTCTCTCTCTCTCTCTCTCTCTGCTTCCTTTCTTCACTATATTAGCAACAATACAAACAACAAGAGAACGTAGGAGCCAAGGTGAAGTAAGGGTGGACCACGGCCTTGGTCTATGATAAAGTGTCCCGAGTTCGACCCAGTTTCTTTCCATAAGCGTTACTCCTTTCTTTCCTCCTCCATTTCCTTTTTTGCTTTTCGTTCTACATTTGTATTTTTATGGTCCTTTCCATGTTTTCCTTTTTCTTATTCTCTTTCCTTTTCTCTCTTCTTTATTTTTTTCTTCCATTATCCATTTCTCCTCTATATGTTCTTTTCATCCCCTTTTTCATTTTTGCTTCTTCTTTCTGTAATCCTCTTTTTTTTTTTTTTTGCAATTACATTATTTAATTCCTCCCATTTTTCCATCTCCTTATATATTGAACTTTTTCTTTCTTTCCCAACCTTCCTTCACTTTCTTCTTTTCGTTCCCCTTATTATAATGTTATTACGGCATCACAATCAACCGGTGAGGTGGGAGGCGAGATGAAAGTGATATCATTTTACTCTTTATATGGTACCCAGTTTTGTTTATTTTTTCCTTCTACATGTTTCCTTACTTTTTTTAAATTCATTTTTTTTTTTATTCTTTTTTCTCTCTCTCTCTCTCTCTCTCTCTCTCTCTCTCTCTCTCTCTCTCTCTCTCTCTCATTACTCTCATTTTTTTTTTACATTCTGTTCTAATTTATCTTGTCTTTCTGTTCTTCATTTTTGTCACTTTTTCATTCTCAACTTTTTGTCTTCCTTCTTCCTCCTTTTTTTACGATAATAAAAAAAAAAAAAAAAAAATAGGAGCCAAGGTGAAGTAAAGCGGCTGAGATTATAACAAAGATGTCTTGAGTTCGACCCAGGGTTTAGGAAGAGCTCGATTTTTGCTTCTTTCCTGTTTTTTTCTTTATTTTTCCGTGTATAACCGTTATGTTGTCTTTTCTCCACCTTCCATGCTTTCCTTTTCTTTCCTTTTTTTTTTTTACCCGGGGTTCATGGATGCTCATTTTTTCATTCTCCTTCTTTTCCGGGTATAATTTCATGGTTATTTGTTTTTTTATCCTTTTCTTCCTACTGTTCTTTCCTTGTTTGTTTGTTTTTTCTTAATTTCTGTTTCTTTCTCATTTCTATTTTCTTTTCATGACCTTTTCTTTTAATTTCTTCTTTGGATTCGTGATTATCTGTCAGCTTTACTTTCTTATTTTTCATTTCTTTCGATTTCTCCATACAGTATTTTCTTCTTTCACTTAATTTCTTCTCTCTGTTATAATTCTTTGTCATTCTCACTTCTTTCTTCCCCCCATTACATAATTAGCTACAAGGGAAGCAAGAAGGTTAAATGAAGTAAAATTATTATCATCACTACTGACCAAATGTACATCACCATCATCATCAACGGTAACATCAGTAACACTACCCTATATATCACAATCACCATCACTTTCACCACTACTAACATCACCATCCTCTTTATCTCCACCACAATTAACACCAGCATCATTAGCTACATTTGCATCACAGGACATAAGAAAAGTAGGAGGCAAGATGAAGTAAGGTGGAGCGGCCTGGGACTCTACTACAGGTGTACTGGGTTCACACCTTAATTAGCACTTGCCTTCCTTTTTTTTCCACTTTTTTTTTTCTTTTAGTGCTTTCTCTTTCAGTTTATTTCGTACCTAATTTTTTTCCTCCTCCCCATTTCTTTCGCATTTCTTCCCTGTTGTACCCTTTCAAGCACTTCATCCTCTAAACTTCCATTCTTACTCGTCACACAACCAAAGTGCTTAAATGCACTCACATTTTCCACTTCCCCACTATCCAGCCTCATTGTGCATTCAGTGACTTCATTTCTCTCGAGGACCATAAATTGGCTCTTCCCTACATTCACCTTTAGATTCCGTTTCTTACGTACTCTCTCATACTCATTCATTAAGCCTTGTAGTTCACATCTGTCTTACCCATCATACTGAGATAACATCTTTACCATTTTACCTCAGCTCCTTCTCTCTCCGTTCAAATCTCTGGTGATGTATTACGCATTTTGCTTCAGCCGTACTTTTTTTTGTTTTGGTCCTGCTTTCTTTTCATTTTATCCATTTCTTGTTTTGGCTGCTTTTTTTGATGCTTTCCATTTCATTTTCTTGGTTTGTCTTTCCACTTTCGTTTCTTCTCCCTCTTGATTTTCATTTTCCTTCTCCCTTCTTGCTTTCGCCTTTCTTTCCTCACAATATTATCGGACTACAGTCAGGTGGAGCGACCTGAGATTCTAACAAATGTGTTCCGAGTTCGATCCTAACTTTTTTTTGTCATTTTTTTCCCTTTTCTTCTTTCTTCCCTTTCAGTCTCCAAATATATCTTGTTCTTTGCCCTTTTTTCTTCTTTGATTACCTTTGTTTCCTCTTTCTTTTGTGTTTTTATATTCCATTGTCTTTCTTATCTTCCTCTTACCCCACTTCTTTTTCCTTTCTCATTTTCATGATCGTCCTTTTTTCTTTGTTTGTTCACTCATTTCCTTTCTCCATTTATATTTTCTTTTCCTATTACATCTTTATTTCTATTTTCCTCTGTTTCTTTCCCTTTCTTCCTTCTTTCTTTCTCCATTATATTACATTATCATAGGCTACAAGATAGACTGGACGCGAGGTGAAGGAAGGTCATCAAAATCAGCACTAACCTACTTTATATCATTATCATCATCATCGTCGTCGTCATCATCACTAACACACCCACCCCCAACATCATCATCATCTTCACCACCATCATCATCACTCATACACTTAACATTTTCATCACATATAACCTATATCACATTCACCACCATCACATCCATCATTACCATCATCAGAATCATCATACCACTATCACCACCACAATTAGCTGCATCAGATCAAAGCCATTACACTATTATAACATCACAAGCTACAAGAGAGATAGGAGGCTTGATAAGATAAGGTGTAGCTGCCTGGGAACACTACACCTGTACCTCATTAACACCTGTACTTAGTTAACAGCTGTACCTGATTAACACACATACCTAATTAACACCTGTAACTAATGACCAGTCTGTGGCGGAAAAGAAGATAGCATATAGTGAGTGGATGAGAGACAGAGGCGTGGAGGAAGTTGAGAGACAGAAGAGAGAGTTATACGTAGAGAGGAAGAGAGAGGTGAAAAGATTGGTAAGAGAGAGAAGGAAGAGAGTGGATGAGGAATCTGGAAGGTATTTGACTGTAAAATAGAGGGAATGTATGAAAATGTTGTGGAAAGAGGTAAAGAGACTTAGGATGAAAAAGAAGTTAGTCTGGGAGTGGAAGATAAAAATGATATATTGCTAGTGGAGAAGGGAGAAAAACTGAGCAGATGGAGAGAATTCTTCAAGGAATAGTTGAACACAATGAATAAAAGTAATGCTAGTGTTAGTGGCTGGCGAATGGCTGGGAGGAGGAGGGAGTTAAGAAGAGAGAAAAACATCAGTAGGATGAAAGTTGTGGAAGCAATGAAGAAAATCAAAATGGGGAAAGTGACAGGAAATGATGGAGTGTGTGGTGAAATGGTGAAGCATGGGAAGCAGATGGTAGTAGAATGGACATGGAAGATGTGTAAACTGGACTCGGTGGAAGATAAAGTCCCTGAGGATTGGAAGTCAGGTATAATTATTCCTCTGTATAAAGGAAAAGGGGAAAAAGAAGTGTGTGGTAATCTTAGGGTCATTTGTCTTCTTACTGTAATAAGAAAAGTATATGGTAGGATACTTATTGACCGAGTTTGGGAAATATCAACTGAATTGGTTGGAGAAGAACAGGGAGGTTTTAGGAAAGGAAGAGGTTATGTAGATTTGATATTCATTCTTAGGTCTTTAGTGGAAAAGTTTCTAGAGGAGGGAAAGAAGTTGCTTGCAGCCTTCAAGGATTTGGAGAAAGCATATGACAGGGTGGATAGACAAGGAATTTGGAAAGTATTAAGAATATATGGAGTAAATGGGAAGTTGTTTAATGACGTAAAGAGTATGTACTCGTATGAGGGTGTACAGAAGATACAAGATAGGGCAGTGGATGTTGGAGCGACCCTAATGAGAGAGGGCAGGGTTAGCAAACTCCCTGTACTGTTGTTTGCAGATGATACTGTATTGTTAAGTGAAGACGAAGGGGAACTGCAAGGCTTGATGAATGAGTTTGAGAGTGTGTGATAGAAACGGATCTAAAGGTAAACGTAGGGAAGAGTAAAGTTATGGTCTTTGAGAGAAATGAAGTCACTGATGTACAGTGAGGCTGGATGAAGAGGAAATGAAAATGTGAATGCGTTTAAGTACTTGGGTAGTGTGATGAATAAGGGTGGAAGTTTAGAGGGTGAAGTGCTTGAAAGGGTACAGCAGGGAAGAAAGGTTGCTGATTCTTTGAAATCAGTGATAAGGAACAGGCAAGTAAGGATGGAAGTAAAAATGTCGCTGCATGACAGTTTTGTGAAACCAACTCTAATGTATCGAAGTGACGCTTGGACCTTGCTGGAAGGACAAAGTCAAGAGTAAGAGCAGTGGAAATGAATTTTTTGAGAGGAGCAAGTGGGGTTACATGGAGAGACAGACTGACAAATGAGGAAGTGATGGAGCACTGTGGTGTGGATGTGGATGTGAGAGAGTGAGGAGAAATACATTGGGAGAGAGAGAGAGAGAGAGAGAGAGACTAAAGAGGAGAGTGTATGCCAGCGAGATAGAGGGGGGAGAGGGAGGGGGAGGCCAAGGATGAAATGGAGGGATGGAATGGAGAGGTATATGAGAGAGGTGGGTGTGAGCTTAGAACAAGGCAGTGAAGTGGCATTGGACAGGGCGACATGGAGGCGATTTGTTTGTGGTCACCCCTTACGGGATTGAGGCATCTGACAATAGATAGACAGACAGACTAGGTAAAACTTGTAACAAATTAACACCTTTATCAGTTATTCTTCAATTATCTTGGTTTTTCATTCCTTTTCTTTATTTCATTCTTTGTTTCCTTGGTCCTTCTTTTCTTCAGCTTTGTTTTATCTTCCAGTATTTCATTAGTTTTTCCCTCCCTAATCTCTTTCTTTTCATTTCTCTCCTGTCTTATTTTCATTTCTTCTAGTCAGGACATTTCTTCTAGTCATTTCTTCTAGTAAGGCCAGTCAATATGTGATACTGTGTGCTTGCGGGAAATTCACGCCCACTATAATAGTAAGTCATGTATATATGTGATAATAGTTATAGAAGGTTGGATAATATTAAAATCTTTGTGGAAAAGTACAATGGAAGTTGAAGAATAAAATGTAATACTGTGTGCTTGCGAGAATATCACGCTTGGAATGTAAATATGTGATAACATTACGCTCACTATTAGTAAGGCCTGTCAGTATGTGACAACAGTGACAAAAGTTGAAAATTGGTATAATCTTTGTGGAAAACTATAATCAAGTTGAAAATAAAAATGTAATACTGTGTGCTTGTGAGAATATCACGCTCACTATAATAGATAGGCATGTCAATATGCAATAATATTACTTTCACTATAATAGTAAGAAAAGTATAATGTATAATGTAACTTGAGAAATAGAATGTATGTTGAAACAACAGTCTCAGGGAGTCAACTGTGCAAGAAATCGGCGATTTTCAGGTGTTCCGGTAATGAACCTAAGCTTACATCGCCTATATATATATATATATATATATATATATATATATAGATATATATATATATATATATTGAAAAACCAATATATTCTTGTACTACATGTAAATTTTTTCCAAATAAATGTATATTTATATATTCTGGGTGGTTTCGAATAGGAACCCATACCATAGAGAATGTGGCACCTGTACCGCGCCTCAACAGAGTATGAGACCAGGTGCGCGGAGGCTCACCTGTCCCGACCTCTCATAAGCTGAGGTGAGCACTTTTTTGGTGATTTTCCATTGTTTCTCATCAAAAGCGGAGGTTTGAGCCAAAAACAAAAACAAAAATTTGTCGGGTTTTGGGGTAGGTTTGGTAATAAATTGCTAGGCACGGGGCAGGTTAAAACAGTGTCAACTGCATATTGAGATTTGATATAACAACAGGTGCCACCCTTATTACGGAAGTTTGTGAGGAGATGGTAACCAGGAAAACAAAATAGGAATATTTCGGTAGAGGGAGAGATTTGTGGTTCTGTTGAGGAACAGGGCTAAAGAGGATGTAGGTTGTAGGAAAAAAATGAACTGAATTCAAATTGGTACTGAGGCCATTGATACTGGTGATGAATAAGGCAGCACCTGCACTTCTCCACTGACGAGCATGAACGGAATTTGCAACAGTCACCGCCGCACAGTAGCTTGATAGCGACTGGGAGGACCATGCGCCGCCAGCCCTACCCTGCCAGTGGTGGCAATCCGAGATACCACCTCGTTTGCTGATATTAATGCAGCGGCCAGTGATAAGAGGGAATGGAAATAGTAGGTGTGATATCTTATGTGCATGTAGTGTGGTGTAGACAGTGGAGGCCAGAGGTATTAAGAGAGTATGCTGGCCAATTGTGTGTGTAAATGAAAGCACTGAAAATGTTCAGCAAAGGGAGATGGTCAGGCTCAGGTCCTGAGGGCTGGTGAAAGGGGAGCTCTAGCTCTCCCTGTCACCAGCTTGCCATCCACCTCGGGAGTACCGCCTGTTCGACTAGAGCTACAATCTACTCCCTCTATAGACAGGAAATATAGACAGGAAAAAGGAGTAATAGGAAACAGAAAGTAGGAGGCAAAATCAAAGACATGAACTCAGTACACCTGTAGTAGAGTGGCAGGTGGGTTGGACTTACTTCCATCTCCCCTCCTACCTCCTTACATGTCTTGCAGCTGCAAGAAAGGTAGGAGGCGAGATGAAGTAAGTCCAACCCACCTGCCACTCTACTACAGGTGTACTGAGTTCACACCTTTGATTTTGACTTCTACTTTCTGTTTCCTTTTACTCCTATTTCCTGTCTATATTTCTTCCGTATTTTTTTTTACATTACCTTTCTTTTCTTTTTTTTTCTCGTATTTTTCTTGTTTCCTTGTCTCTTCTTCGTGTCCCATTTCTTGGTTTCCTCCCCTCTTTCATGTCTTAAGATGTATTTTGGCATAATTTAGCCAAACTTGTTGGTAAACCATCTGAAAATACACTATAAACAAATATATGGAAATGTCTGATGAAGCCTTGGGCCACTACAAAAGGTTTTTAGGCCATAACATAGTTAAATTATGGCTGTGGCAGTCCTTTTTTTTAAGGGTTTCATTACTTCACGGAAAATCATTTCTCGTGGGTGTCCATGTAACGTAACCCCCACAAGACACCACCTTTTATCTATGTCTATTGCAGGACGCATTAATCCCGTAAGCGATGCCCACAAAGAAATTTCCATGTTGCCAAGACCAGTGTCATTTGGCTGCCCTGTCGCGAACCCACACCCACTGCTCTCATACATCTTGTTTTTCCATCCCTTCATCATATTCCTAGTCTTCCCCTCCCAGTCTCCCCCTTCACCTCAGTCACATACACTCTTCTAGTCAGTTTTCCATTCTCCAGTCTTTCCATGTGGTCAAATGATCTCAGACTACTACTATTAACGATTTCAATTACATCCACATCGATACCAAAACAAGACTTTCCTATAACAAAATATGAAAAAGATTGTGCGATTATTAATGTTCTTATTTTAAGACTTCTAGATTAGAGATAACAGACACTACATGATTTACTGTTATATTTATTACCTATACAAAATTTCATGTTTGGTCTCCTCAGCAATCATGTTATTTTTGTCATTTCTCTGCCATTATCCGCAGGGTAGAGTGAAAAGGCGTGATGAAGTTTGTTATCGTCAGAACTGGCCTGCATCACCCTCATCAGTACCATCATACTCAGCATCACCATAAAGAGTAGGAGGCGTGATGTAGCAAGGTGGAGCGGCCTGCCACTCTACTACACCTGTATCCACTTAACACCTTGACCCTTCAGTCTTAGTTTACTTCTTTTTCTTGTTCTTTATAAAATCTTTCTAATGAAATGCAAGTCATATCTTTCATTTCTTGAGTTCGATTTTTCTCGTTTTTAATTTTATTTCCTCTGTCCTTTCCCTTTTCTCTCCTTTCTCCTTTCCATTTTCTTTATTTTTTGTTTTTTCTCTCTCTCTCTCTCTCTCTCTCTCTCTCTCTCTCTCTCTCTCTCTCTCTCTCTCTCTCTCTCTCTCTCTCTTCCTTCCTTCCTTCCTGCACAGTGTTACAGCGATAAGCAACAAGACAAGTAGGAGCCAAGATGAAATAGGGTGGAGCGGCCTCAGATTCTAACAAACGTTTTTCTACTTCGGCCCTAAACCGCGGAACTAACTTCTTTTTATTTTTTTTCAGTTTGAGGGTTTTATTATTTTTCCATTTTCTTTCTGTGTCCTCTTGTTCTCTCTTTTTTGTTTCATTTTTTTCTCTTCTCCCGTTTCGTATTTCTTAATCACTTGCTCCTTTGTTATCTTCTCTTTCAGTTTTTCTTTTTAATTTCATTTTTCATCTATTATCTATCATCATCTTTACTTACATTTTCTTGTTTCTCTTTCTTTCTCTCTCATATTCGTATCATTAGTATTTTCTCCAAGCCAACTCAGCAAAATGTACGTTGATTCTCAGGCTGCCATGACTCACTCTGAACTGAATACAATCGTTTGGCGGCAGCTGGAACAGGATACTAGAGCTGTGAAGAAAGTGAAACAAAGAGAATATAACACAGAGACAGAAATATAGTAAGAGAGAGAGAAGGTACAATGCAGATAGTACAATAATGAATGCCAAATTAATATTGAGTATTATAAGGGAAGGTATAATAAAGAGTATGACGAAAAGTATAATATGAACCATAATTAGTGAATGTACAGCAAAGTATGATGCAGCAAGTATATTAAAGGAAGGATTATATTGAGAGAGTATGATAAGAGAAGGCTACGAGCCAGGATGGAGAAGTAGTAAGCAGGAGGCGAAGAAGACTAAGATAGGTCGACTTTGAGCTGGACGTTCGGCTGCCGGGGTTCAGTCAATGAATCACTATTCTACCTATTATTATATATCAGTTTAATTCTATATTGGTGGTAGGTCGGAGCGGCCATCATCCACTCACTTGAAGTACGGCGTACTTCTTCCTTCACCTGCCCTCTTCCTTCCTATTTCTCTCATCTCTCCTGTCACTTTCTTTTACGCTTCTTCCATTTTCAAGTGGCTTATATTGAGAGACAAGCCAAATACTCTCCTGTAAGCCAGGAAACCATTTACATCGCTGGGTGGTAACCATAAAACCTACGCATGTGTATTCCATACGTGTCAACTATAGTCACGGTGCACGACTCTGAGGTTGTCATTATCGTACCCCCGCAACCTACCATTTCAAATGTGCGTCCCATTTCGTGTATAATATGAAACGCAAGTGATTCGTGTATAATATGATCGTGTATAATAATATTCGTGTATGATGTATTCGTGCATAATAATATGATTCGTGTATAATATGTTACGAAATCGGAGGCACTTTTGAATGGTACGTTGCCAGGGTACGATAATGACAACCTCAGAGTCGTGCGCCGCGACTTATTATAGTGGGTTGGCGGAGGGTTAGCGCTCCATTCCTGTAAAACAACAAACTCAAAGACAAACGACCATCCTTTACGGGATTATGGCGTATGGCTGTAGACAGATGTAAATATTATTTCCTTATGTATTTATCTGTGTACTTCTATGTCTCTTATTGCATTTATATACAGGTAGACTTTAGGTGGGAAAGGTTAAATTTACCGCCTCAGTACCGACTCTTGTTTTATCTACTTAAGGTCTCTCTCTCTCTCTCTCTCTCTCTCTCTCTCTATTACAGCAATAAAGCAACAGGACAAGTAGGAGTCAAGGTTAAGTAAGGTGGAGCGGCCTTAGATTCTAACAAAAGTTTCTCCAGTTTGACCCTCCATCAAGCCAAGGCTTCTTTTTATTTTTTTATTTTTTCAATCCATTCACTCTTTTTTTAACTATCAATTTTCCTTCTGTTCTCACTTTTTCTGTTCTTTCGTTCACTCTTTGCTTTCTCTCTGTACCCCTCCAAATTTGTTAATCTTTCTCCTTCATTATCTTCTCTTCATGCCATTCTCATATATTTTCTCTTTTCCATCTCCAATTATCTATTCCCTTATTTACTCATAATTTTTCTTCTTCATTGTATTCATTTAATAATTTTCTCAATCTCACTTTCTTTTTTCTCTTATTTCTCTTATTCGTTTTCTCTCATTGCAGTGCTCGTTTTCTTTTTTCCCTGCCTGTCGTATTTCATCATCCACTTTTTCCTGTATATTTGCCTTTTCTTATTTCATTGACTCTTCTGTCCTCTTTTAGATCACCTTTCCTAATTCTTTCCCTCTTTCTATCATTCTCCATTAGCGTATTAAAACCTACAGTGAAGGCAGGAGGCAAGATGAAAGTTAGGTGGAGCGGCCTGGGACTCTAGTAAAGGTAAACCGAGTTAACACCCTACCATTTATGATTCATTTCCTTCTTTTCCCCTTCCTTTCTCTCTTTTTGCTCTCCTTTATTTCAAGTGTGGCTTTTATTTCCGTTCTTCTTTCTTCCAGTTTTCTGGATTTACCTCTGTTTCCCCTTTCTTCCTCTTGTTATGTCCTTTCTTTTTCCCTTCTTGTTTTTCATCTCCATTCACTGTCTCGTTGCGTTCTTTCTTTCACACCTTTACTCGTTTTTTACTGACCCCATTACTTTATTTCTTTCTGCTGTCTTTCATGACTATGTTATATCATTAAAATAACAAGGGAAGAAGGAGTGATGTTGCGAGAACGTCCTGAGATTCTAATAAAGGCGTCTGGAGTCAGAACCTCGGCTCAGTCAGGGTTCCTTTTTCCTCTCCTTCATTACCTTTATTTTTTCATTCTCTTGTCCTTAATTTTTTTCTTTTAGTCTCCTTTGTCTTTTGTTTTTATTTCCGTCGTCGACCTTCTTTTCTTTCCTTTGTTTTCGTACTCATGTCTTTCATATTTTTTTTCTTTCTCCTATATGTTTTTATAATCATTCCCTCCTTACTGTCTCCTGTGTCTCCCATTCCTTCTCATTCATATTCTTTTTTAATTTGCCTTCTGAATCTATTATATTTTTTTTCTATGTTTCTAATTTCAATTTTTTTCATTTCTTTCTTTTCCTCCTACTTCCTTTCCCCATAGTAATACATCAGAAGCTCCAAGAAATGCGGGAAGTGAGATAAAGTAACATTATTAACATAAATTATGACTTACTGTATATAATCATTTTCATTACGACTACCACCACCACCACCACCATCAGCACCAGCACCACCATCAACAACACAACTCCAGTTGATACACGATAAACATCATCATCATCATCATCATCATTTATACAATTATCATTACCATCATCACAATTCACCTTCAATTATCTTCACCAATACTAATACCACCACCACTACCGTAATCATCATCAGCATCATCATTACTACCACCAAAGTCAACTAAATTACATCAATATCATCAATATATTACAGGATCACAGAGTACAAGAGAGGTAGGAGGCGAGATGAAGGAAAGTGTAAGCTCTTGGGACTCTACTGCAGGTGTATCCGATTTAACACCTTTACCATTTATCCCTTATTTCTCTCTCTCTCTCTCTCTCTCTCTCTCTCGTCCTTTCCTTCTCCTTTAATTCATACTTCCTTTCATTTCATCCTTCTATTCTTCCTGCTTTCTACATTTAATATTTTCTTTCCTTCTTCCTTTTTCTGTTGTCGTTTCAGTTCCTTTTCCTCCTTCCAATTTCCTTTCCATTCTTCCCTACTTTTTATTTTGTTAATTTCTCCTTTCCCTTTATTCCCTCTCTCTCTCTCTCTCTCTCTCTCTCTCTCTCTCTCTGCTTCCTATCTTCACTATATTATCGTGATATAACAATAAGAGACATAGGAGCGGAGATGATGTATGGTGGAGCCGCCTGGGACTCCAATAAAGGTGTCTCGAGTTCGACCCCTTCGTCTGGGACGGTTTCTTTATTTATATATATATTTTTTTTATTTAGATTCCTACATTTTTCTTATTATACTCTGTAATCTCTGTTTCCATTCTTTTGTTCTGTCCTTTCTCCTCTGTCTTTCTTCTTTCAACTCTTTATTCTTATCTCCACTTTATATTCTTTTACCCAATTTTTTTGCTTTCTGCTTTCTATCGCCCATTCTTTGGCATTTACTTTATTAATTATCTTTATATTAATTTTACTATTTAAATCACAATTTTCTTTTTCTTATTTTCTTCTTCCTTTATTTGAAGTTTTGCTTCATTCTTTTTTTTCTTTTTCTCTCTCTCTCTCTCTCTCTCTCTCTCTCTCTCTCTCTCTCTCTCTCTCTCTCTCTGTCTCAGCTGGCCTCTTTTTACTTTTTGTCCCCTCCCTTTTCTTTTTGTCATTTTTGTTCCAAATTCTCTTATCGTTCTACACATCATTTTTGTCACTTTTTTTTTTCGCCTGATTTTCTTTCTCACCTTCTTTCTTAATTTATGATAACAATACAATAAACTATGAAATATAATAAAATATGGATTACAGTACATGTGATTGTGTGACGATTTTAACGAATAAAGTAAATACCAATTTTATGATGGTATCATCATCATGATCATGATGATGATCATCACAATGGACTGGTTGGCCAATGTTAGGCAGCTACTGTCAAAGGGTGTGGTAAGTCTGTGAGTATAAAACAAGGAAAATAAAGAATTAATCTAAAGTCTGATGAATCATAGTCACATTTTCTTTTTCTTTTCCAGGGCCTATACCACTGATGGCAGGATTACTACAAATATGACGTAATCGTAGTGGAGGCTTTGATGTGTGACCAGCAGACCTAAAGGGATACGATAATTATAACATTATTCAAAGATATTTCTTTTCTCTACCATAAATTACATGACTATTTCCTTGACATAATCTTACTCCCGCAAGACGATTGTATTCAGCTGGGGAAGCACACTTTTAATTAGTTCAGGAGTAAATGAAAGTCACAACGATATTTTCAAGGTCAGTAATCTTTCCTCAGGTAAATGGAATCACATGAGGGTAGGAAGAATAGCATATAAGGAGGCCATCGTACTGAAGAAGTTAAGGTGAGGGTTCAATATAGTCAAAATATAATAAAACACAGACAAACATTGCTTTGCACATGGCTTCTCGGGTTATTCTCTCACTCCCGCAGTAAATGATCCACAGTGAAATTACGAATCGCGTCACTCACCATCTAACCGTGGAAGAAGATGCACGCAGCGGCAGTGTTGTGATGGATGTAAACAATTGGGGTAAAAGATATTCACAGGTTTCCCCATATTGCTGATATAATCAGAGGATTATCTATATACCTAGGCTGATTCACCTGTAACGGGGGTGGCCAAGACAGGACGACACTCACACCGGAATGCTCATCCACACACACACACACACACACACACATTTACTCGCATCTTAGCCTCTAAGGGAAGAAGGGGAGGTAGGGAGGCAAAATGTTTAATAACTCATTGACTTAAACGATTTATTTCAGTGGCACCAAATCGTCAGCAGTAGACTGCCAAAAAGAAATCTAATTGTATCGTTATTAGAGGAGGAGTTGACGGAAATGTTTCATAATCGTTCGTTTTTACGACGTCTCTCATCTGAACGAAATCGTCGTGTTTTAGCTTGAATAATATGCTATCTGCTGGCGATGTTACTAAGCTTTGGGGAATCCTGTCGCAATGAAGGGGTAAATAAATGCTGTAGTGAACGTATTCGGTTTGAAACATCCCTCCAAAACTGAATAAAACAATCAGGAGGCAGCAAGAACGAAATACACAAACCCAAAAATACTAGATGCCGGATTTACAGGGCCCCTCGGTTAATGGCTTTGGTGTGTTGTGGTGTGGGAGGCGAGTTTGTGTGGTGTTAATTCCTGTGCTTTGCTGTTACATGAGGCTGATTTTGTGTAGTGATAACTCCTGTGCTATGCTGTTATGGGAAGCTGAGTTTGTGTGGTGGTAATTCCTGTTCTATGCCGTGTTATGAGAGACTGAGTTTGTGTGGTAATAATTCCAGTGCTGTACTGTGTGATGGGAAGCTGATTTTGTGTATTGTTGTGTAGTGTGTTCTTATTTAATGTGGTGTGACTTGGTGTGGTTGTGATTTGGTGTGGTGTGCTGTTGCGTGGTGTGGTGTTGTGTGGTTGTGATTTGGTGTGGTGTGATGTGGTGTGGTGTGTTGTGGTGTGGTTGTGATCTGGTGTGCTGTGGTGTGATGTGGTGTTTATCATTGTCTCTCAGATCTACGGTAATGCAACATCTGGCACCCAAAAATCGTCAGCTATAGATGGCTACAGCAGCTGCTGCATATCCTCCAGGCTCTATAAATACCTCATAGGAGTAAAGGGCATAAGAATGGTCGTATCCAGGATTAAAATGTGTGTGTGTGTGTATGTGTGTGTATATATATATATATATATATATATATATATATATATATATATATATATATATATATAATCAACTGGGGTAAAAAAAATTTAGGGGGGGTAGTTGGGGTAAAAAGAAACATGGCCACTTTCTCCCTTGATTTTTAGTTTTTTTTTTTTATTCCCCCCTCAAATCTGCATGCAATAGCTATTCAACACATATCTGAGTTTTTTGTCAATCGAATTTATATGTACCTCAGAAATCTTAGGAGATTAAAAACTAGTATTTTTCATCCCATTTCAACTTTTTTGAGGTTTTCATATAACTGCCACTCAGGGGATAGTAGCCCTACGCTTATTATTCTGCTTTCAGGTTTTCAGTACTTCCATTTAAAAACAGTGGGACACATCATCGTCATTACTCCAGCTCTGAGGATATAAATACAGGTGTGTATTTTTTTACTCCATTGCCAAATCATTATTTTGGGATAAATAATACCCATGCTTTTATTTACCCCAACATGTTTTTTATTTACCCCATCTGTACATAAGCAATAAAAACCAAAGTTTTTGGTGGAATAAACTGTCAATAGCCAAAATCTAAAATACATAATGTATATATGTGACATTCACCTGCTCTTTTTCTCTTATTACAGGCACTTCATTGTAACTGGGCAGCACGGAAACTACAATGCCACGAACCAACAAACCAAAAACCAAACTGTATACAGAGGCTTCAGTTGCAGCCGCTATTCAGGAGGTTGCAGATGGTGCATCCGTGAGGTCTACAGCAAAGAAATATCATATGTCCACATTCATGCTTCGCCAAAAGTGCCAACACAGTCAGGGTTTGATTACACTCAAGAAACAAGGTGCCAAACAGCGACTGGCACCAGATATGGAGGAAAAGCTTGTTGGGTACATAAAGCGCATGGCCGAGTTAGGATTTGGGCCCACCCTGAATGAAATGATTGAAATTGCTGGAGATTACTTAAGGGCCAACGAACTAAGTTATCTGTTTAATGACAAAAATTCGGGTTATGACTGGGCCAAAAACTTTATGCAGAGGCATAAACTCTCCTTGAAGAAAAGTGGACTTATGCAAATGATGTTCCTGAAACGCTCTATTCCATCTAGTGATCCTCATTGTCTTAGGTGGGACTGGCCAAAAGTAGAAGATAGGGAGGTTATCAATGTGTCACGCTTGCTAGCTGGTCCAACTCAACCTGTCATAGAAACTAAGTCACGTGGTAAGGCGAATTACTACTTTGTGGAAGAGGCACAGGCTGATGACTGCTTCAAGGTGGTGAGATGTGGGTTCTCCAGTCCTAAGAAAGTGAAATCCTAATGTATTTCCCTTTTTTGCATTTGTGGGTGGTTTTAGTCAACTTCTGTGACACCAGTGCTATATTTTCATGATGTGCGGCAGTATTTCTTATGGACTTTTTCATTATAAATGTTCTGTTTCAGTTCTGAGCCTCAATTTATTCACTATTTTACTGTGAAATGGCTCTGATTACTTAAAGTAACATATTCTTAATGTTTGACAACGTACTCAACTATCAGATAATTTACAAGTATGTATTTTTCCACCCCAATAGTTGTATGTTATCACCCCTTTCACCTGGGTAATAAAAAAATGCAGTTTTCTTTTCTTTACTGTTAAGGTAATTCCAAGGAGGATTTCAGTCATATACCATGTTATAAGTATCCATGTACCAAATGTATTGGTACTATTTGTTTGTCAAGAAAGCTTGATTTACATGATTAAAACTTAAAGTTAAGGCAAATTGTATTTTTTTACCCCAAATGACTATATATATATATATATATATATATATATATATATATATATATATATATATATATATATATATATATATATATGTGTGTGTGTGTGTGTGTGTGTGTGTGTGTGTGCAGGGTTCGCGCCCCGCCAGGGTAATAAACTTTGGGAGTGTTCACCCGGCCACGTACTGCACTGGCAGACACAAGGGGTGCTGTGGTTGAACCAATGTCGCTTACTATAAAGTATGCTTGCACCCAGACCGCTTGCGCGGGCCGATTACACTTGGTTCACAGACTACACACACATCCAAAGCCACTCCAACACTACAATTACACTTACAAGCGCTTCTCACCCTACATGCAATCTCTACCAGACAGCCTAAGCCACTTGGTAGAGATACATTGTCTGTATCGTCCAGACTTTGGTCGGGATAGACAGGTCCTACAGTGGATACTCAAACGGCTGATGATGATATATATATATATTTTATATTATCATTTTCCACTTTTAACATATATACCTAATTTCCTTTCTTCCCCCATGCTTTAGTTCCTCCTACATTTCGCCTTTGTTTCAGTCTTGTCTTCTTATTCTTCTTGTTTCATTAAAATTTGCACTTTATTTTCCTTTTTTTATTTTTTTATGCGGTCTTTTTTTGTTTTCACCTTTATTTCTCCATTTCATTCCCGTTGTCTTTTTCTCCTTTCATTGTTCGCTGTCTTTGTTTCCTGTTTCTTGCCTTTTTTTTTTTTTTTTTTTTTTTTTTTTGGCATACAGCAATAAAGCAACAAGGCAAGTAGGAGCCAAGGTGAAGTAAGGTGGAGCGACCTGGGACTCTAATAATTGCGTCTGGAGTTCGACCTTGCCTGTTGGTTCCTTTTTCATTTTTTCATATATATATTCTTTTTCCTAACCTTTCTTTTTTTTCTTTTTTTGCCAACATTCCATACATTTTTTGTTCCCTTTCTCTCGTTTTGCTAAGAAAGAAGAGACAAAAATAAAATGAAATATTTAGACGGTATATAATCAATAAAATCATTTTTCTGTCCTTGTTTTTATTTTTATTACTTTTCTTTCACTGCTTGATTTGTTTTACTTTGTCCTTTTCATCCCCCATTCTTTGATATTTTCCCTATTAACTCTGACTTTCGTTTTCCTTCTTCTTCTTCTTAATCCTATTCTTTCTTTCTTTCCAATTTCTTTTCATCTTTACAGTGTTATTTTTTTCTTCCTTCCTTCACTGTCCACGACATTACAGCATCACAAGCTACCACACAGGCAACAGACGAGATGAAGTATGTTTATCATCGTCAATACTAAGCTGTTGCACATCACCACCATTACAGTTACCCATACGAACACCACCATTACAGCCACCAATACTAGACTAACACCATCATCATCACCACCACCGTTGGCATTCTTTTTTTCTTTATTCTACTCTTGCTTATTTACACATCTGTCTTTCCTTTCCTAATCCTTTTTCACTACTAATATTTCCTTATCCTGTTTCATTTTTCATTCTTTCCTTACCTTTCCTGTTTTGATTACTCCTATTTTACCTGCTTCGCCTTTCTTAGCTATGTAACAGCAGTAAGACAACAGGAGAAGTAGGAGTCAAGGGGGAGTAAGGTGTAGCGGACTGAGAATCCAACGAAAGTGTTTTGCGTTCGACCTGTAATCTTGGCGGTTCATATTTATTTCTATTTTTCTTCTTGTTTCCCTTTCCGAATATTTCCTTCCTAGCTTTTCTTTCCTTCATCCATCGATGTTCCTTTTGTTTCTTATTCTTGTATCTTGCATTATAGTTATCACCCTTTTTCTCCCTTACTATACTTCAACATCACAAAATGAAAAAGAAGTAGGGTCCTTTATAAATATGACCAAAAGCCACTTCAGTATTACAGCATCACAAACTGCAGAGAGTGGAAGTATGCTTTATAAATATGACCAATATCACTAGAATATTTCATCAGAAAATACACTTGTCAAACCTGCAGTTTGACAATTTAAGCAAATTTCTTTGAAAATCTTCTCAAAATGCACCCTAAACAAGTATATTGTAAGGTCTGGTAAAGCTTTGGGTCACTACAAAGGGTTTTTAGGCCATTACATAGTTAAATTATGGCTGTGGCAGCCCTTATTTATGGGTCTCATTACTTCACGGAAATTCGTTTGTCGTGAGTGTCCATGTAATGTAACCCTGACGAAAGACAAAGCCTTTCATTAGTGTTTATAGCCAGACACATTAATCCCGTAAGGGGTGACCACAAACAAATCGTCTCCATGTCACCCTGTTCTGTCTCTCATATGGTTGCCCTCCCGCCAACCCACTACCCCTACTCTCATACATCATTCCATTCCATCCCTTCATCATACCCTTGGTCTTCCCTTCCCACTCTCCCCCTCCACCTCATTCATACACAGTCTTCTAGTCTGTTCCCATTCTCCATCATCATCACGTGGTCAGATCATGTCAAACTAATGCTCTTAACGCTTTCAGTCACATTCAAATCAATACCAAAACAAGACTTTCCTGTACCCAAATATGAAAACAATCTGCGATTTCATATGTTCATATTTATAGAATTATTATAGATAAGAAACTGTAGAAACGATAGGACTTAAGGTAATTTTTTCTTTACTTATACAAATTTTCACTTTGGTTCTACTCGTCAATCGTGTTGTTAATGTTTTTTTTTTCTCCCATTATCCGGAGGGTGTGGTGGACTGAGAAGTGCCTTTGTTTCCTCTCTCCTTTTATCATATAAGTTGGTTTTATCTTTAGAATCAGTTGCTTCCCTAACAGATATCCTTGTTATGGGTCAATAGGCCTCCTGTTATCTGTACTTGCTGTGTGCTGCTACGTACTCCTGTATTGTCTCACAAGCTATAAAAGATGTAGGAGGCGTGATGAAGTTGGGTTATCATCAGAACTGACCTGCATCACCCTCATCAGTACCATCATACTCAGCATCACCATAAAGAGTAGGAGGCGTGATGTAGCAAGGTGGAGCGGCCTGCCACTCTACTACACCTGTACCCACTTAACACCTTGACCCTTTAGTATTTGTGCTGCTGCTTTATCTTGTTCTTTAGCTCCTCCTTCTGCAGTTAAGCTTGGTTTAGTCATGTCCTTCTTTCTCAGTTTCGTTTTTTGGTTTGCTTCCTTTTCTCTTAGCTCTTTCCTTTTTTTCTCCTTTCTGTTTTTCATGCACTTTATTTTTATCAATCCATTAAGTGTTTTACTATTCTTTACTTCTCTCTCTCTCTCTCTCTCTCTGTCTCTCTCTCTCTTCATTATATTTTTACAGCAATAAACCAACAAGACAAGTAGGAGACAAGGTGAAGTAAGGTGGAGCGGCCTGAGATTCTAACAGTTGTTTCTCCACTTCTACCCGTAATCTTCCCACAGGTTTCTTTTTATTTTTGTTGTTATTTTCATTTCTTCTTTTCATTACTTTTTAATTTTCCTTCCTCACGCTTTTTCTGTTCTTCATTCTTTCTTTCTTTTCTCTTGATTTTCCTTTTCTTATTTCTAAATCCTTTCGTCTTTATTATCTTCTCTACATTCCAGTTCCGTATAATATCTCTTTTCCATCTCCTATGGTCTATCGTCTTCTTTGTTCACATTTTTCTTCTTTGTATCCATTCACTCATATCTTTCAATCTCATTTTCTTTCTTTTCTCATTCCTCTCATTCATTTTCTTTCTTTTTTTTCTTCATTCTTTCCTGTATTTGTCCACTATCTTCCAGTATGACAAGCTACAAGAGACACAGGAGGCGAGGTGAAGCATGAAGGAGCGGAATTGGACTCTACCACAGGCGTACTGTCTTAATGCCATCAGCTGAGTTTCATCCTCTCTCTCTCTCTCTCTCTTATTCGTGTCATTAGTATGTTCTCCAAGCCAATTCAGCAAAATGTACGTTGATTCTCAGGCTGCCATGACTCACTCTGAACTGAATACAATCGTTTGGCGGCAGCTGGAACAAGATACTAGATCTGTGAAGAAAATGAAAGAAATATAACACAGAGACTGAAATACAGAAAGGAAAAGTATGATGAAAGCATTCCATAGTATAACAGAGCTAGCATGACAGAAATAGGTATAATGCAGATAGTAGGATAAAGAATGAAATATGGATATAATAAAGACAGTATCATAAGGGAAAATACAGGAAAGAATGAGTATAATGAAAAGTATATGAACCAAAATAAGAGAAAGTATAGAAGAGTATGATGCAAAAAGTATAGTAAAGGGAGGATAATAACCAGAGATTATGATAAGAAAAGGCATAATAAGGGACAGGATGGAAGAGTAGTAAGCAGGAGGCAAAGAAGACTGAGATAAATCGACCTCCAGCTGGAGGCTGGGCGGTCGGGGTACAATAAACAGAGAAATATCCTACCTCCTATAACCAGTTTATTCCTATATTTGCGGTAGGTTGTTGCGACTTTCATCTACTCACTTGATGTAATGCGGCCAACGTCTTCCTTCACCTTTATCATTTTTTTTTTCTATGGTTTCCTCTCTTCATATTTCTCCCATCTCTCCTGTCACTTTCTTTTACAGTTCTTTCATTTTCAGGTGGATTATATTGAGAGGCAAGCAAAATAGTTTCCATAAAGCCAGGAAGCCATTTACAGTTCTGGGTGGTAACCAAATAACCAACCCATACGTGTTCCATACCTGTCAACAAGTGAGTTGAGGGAGGGTTAGGGCCCCTTCCCGTAGAACAACTAACTCAAAGACAAACGACCACCCTTTGCGGGATTATTGCGTAAGGCTATAGATAGATAGACTATTTCTTTATGTATTAATCTGTGTACTTCTATATCTCTTTTTGTACCTATAACTATATACAGGTACACATTAGGCACGAGAGATTAAGTTTACCGCCTCTGTACCGACCCATTTACCTATTTAAGGTCTGTCTGTCTGTCTCTCTCTCTCCTATATTAGAGCAATAAAGCAACAAGAAAGGTAGAAGCCAAAGTGAAATAAGGTGGAGCGGCCTGAGATTCTAACAAAGGTTTCTATAGTTCGACCCACACTGACGTCAAGGCTTCTTTTTATTTTTAGTTTTCTTTCTTTTCTTGCTTTTTCTGTTCTTTCGTTCACTCTTTCCTTTCTCTGTGTCCCCATTCTAATGTCTTCAGTTATTTAGTCCTTAGTATCTTCTCTTTCTCCCAGTTTCCTATAGTTTCTTCCTTTATTCTCCTATTCTCTATCCCTTGCTTACTCACATTTTTCTTCTTCACTGTATTCATCTAATAATTTTTCTCAATCTCGTTTTCTTCTCTCATTTCTCTTGTTCGTTTTCTGTCATTTCAGTGCTCGTTTTCTTTCTTTCCTGCCTCTCGTATTTCTTTACCAGCTTTATTCTGTATATTTGTCTTATTTTTTCATTGCTTTCTCTTTCCTTTTTCCATTGCTTTTTCTATCTTCTCATTTTAGTTTACCTTTACTAATTTTCTTTCCCTCTTTCTATCCTCCTCCAGTACCGTATCATACTCTACAGTGGAGGTAGGAGGCGAGCCGAAGTAAGGTGGAGCGGCCTGGGACTCTAGGACATGTAACCCGAGTTAACACCCTACCATTTATGCTTCATTTTCTTATGTTTTCCCACCTTTCTCTCCTTCCCTCTCATTTATTTCACGTGTTGCTTCATTCCCGTTCTTTTTTACCAGTTTTCTAAGCTTACTTCTATGTTTCCCCTCTCTTGCTCTTGTCATGTCCTTTCTTTTTTCCCTTTTCCCTTTTCATTTCCTTTGTCTCTTCGCGTTCTTTCATTCCTCTCTCTCGTTTTCTTACGGGCACCATTTCTTTATTCCTTTCTGCTGTCTTGTTTCACTATATTAGAGCAATAAAGCAACAAGAGCAGTAGGAGTGATTCTAATAAAGGCGTCTGGAGTCAGAGCCTCAGCTTAGTCAGGTTAATATAAGTCTCCTCGTTACTATTTCCCTTTAGTTTCCTTCGCTTGTTGTTTACATTTCCTTCGTCGATCTCCTTTTGTTTCCTATTTTTCATACTCATCTCTCTCATATCTTTTATTCCTTTCCCCTTTCGTTTTTTTATATAATTATTCCCCTTTTACTGTCTCCTGTATGTCTCTCATTTTTTCGTACAGTATATTCAGTAATTTTTAAAATCTGATTTCGGAATATATTAATTTCTTTTTCTATTCTATTGCAATTTCTCATTTCCATTTTTTTTTTTCATTTCTTTCTTTTCCTTCCTGTTTCCTTTCTCCATAATAATACATCCGAGGCTGCAAGAAATGCCGGAAGTGAGATGAAGTAACGTTATTACTGTCAATTATTACATACTGTATATAATCATCATCACCAGCACCACCAACAACGACACAACTCCCTTTTCCACCACTATAAACATCATCATCATCATCATCATCATCATTTATACAATTATCATTACCACCATAAAAATTCACCTAAATCATCTTTACCAACACTAACATCACCACACCACCGAGAACATCATCATCATCATCATCACCATCACCTTCATGTCCACCACAAACGTCAACTTTATTATATCAAAATCATCACTGTATTACAGCATCACAAGGTACAAGACGGGTAGGAGGCGAGAAAAGTAAAGTGTAACGGCCTGGGACTTCACTATGGGTGTACAGATTTAACACATTTACCATTTATACCCTATTTTCATTCTCTCTCTGGTTCATCCTTTCCATCTCTTATTTCACGTTCCCATTCATTTCATCCTCCTTTTCTTCCTTCTTTATACATTTTCCATTTGCTTTCTCTTTTTTTTTTTTTTTTGTCGTTTCAGCCCTTTTTCCTCCTTCCAATTTCCTATCCATTCTTTCCTGCTTTATTGCTTTATTATTTTCTCCCACTCTCCTTCATTCCCCTTGTCTTTCTCTCTCTTCTTCCTATCTTCACTAAATTATCGCGATACAACAACAAGAGACGTAGGAGCCAAGGTGGTGGAAGGTGGAGCGCCCTGAGACTCTAATTAAGGTTTCTCGACTTCGACTCTGTTCTGTACGGGTTCTTTTATTTATATCTCTTTTATTTCCCTTCCTATATTTTTCTAGTTATACTCTATAATCTCTTTTTCCTTTCTTTTGTTCTCTCCTTTCTCCTCTTTCTTTCTGCTTTCAACTCTTTATTCCTTTCTCCTCCTTATATTCCTTTCACCGTATTTTCGTTTTTGCTTTCAGCTTTCTATCGCCCATTCTGTGGCATTTACTTCATTCTTTTATTTCACTTTTACAATTTACATCGCACTTAATATTCTTTATCTGATTTTACCTTTCTCTCCATTTTACGTAATTTCAAGATTGGTTTCATTCTTGTTCTTATCTTCTCTCGCTTTGTCTCAGCTGGCCTCGATGTTACTTCGTCCCTTTCCTTTTCTTTTTGTAATTTCAGTTCTATTTTCTCCTGTCGTTCTACATTTCATTTGTGTCACTTTTCTGTCTTTTTCGACCCTCTTTCTTTTTCTCCTGTCTTTGTCCTTTCGTGACCATATGATAATATGTAAATAAACTATTTAGTAAAATAAAGTATGGAATAAAATACAAGTTTTTCTGTGGCAATTTTAAGAAATGAAGTACATTCCAATATTACGATGGTATCATCAACATGATCATAATCATCATCATCATAATGGACCGGTTGGCCAATGTTAGGCAGCTACTGTCAAAGGGTGTGGTAAGTCTGTGAGTATAAAACAAGGAAAATAAAGAATTAATCCAATGTCTGATGAACCATAGCCGCGTTTTCTTTCTTTTTCCAGGGCCTACAGCACTGATGGCAGGATTACTACAAATATGACGTAATCGTAATGGAGGCTTTGATGTGTGACCAGCAGACCTAAAGGGATACGATAATTATAACATTATCCAAAGATATTTCCTTTCAGTCCCTTGAGTTACATGACTTATTTCCTTGACATATTCTTATAATATCAAGGTGATTGTATTCACCTGGGAGACACCTTTTTTTTTTTTTTTTTTTTTTTTTTTAGTAAAAGCGTAAATGAAAACCACAACAATATTTTCATGTTCAGTAAAGCTTTTTTTGAGCTAAAAATCACATTAGATCTCTTCGCTCAGACTTTCTCCTCCAACTCCACCTTAGACGATTCCGTTGCTGTTCCTCCCTCACTTCCCTCCTCTGACTTCCTCATGGCTAACATTAAAATTTCTTCAGTTGATGTATTTTCTGCCATTGCTGGCCTCAGTACTAATAAGGCATATGGACCTGATGGAGTCCCTCCTGTTGTTCTCAAGAACTGTGCTTCTGTGCTTACTCCCTGCCTAGGCAAACTCTTTCGCCTCTGTCTGTCAACTTGTACCTTTCCTTCTTGCTGGAAGTTTGCTCTCATTCAGCCAGTCCCAAAGAAGGGTGACCATTCCCAACCCTCTAACTATCGTCCAATTGCTTTAACATCCTGTATCTCAAAAATTTTCGAGTCAATTCTCAATAGAAAAATTTTAAAGCATCTTTCCTATCACAACCTTCTTTCTGATCGTCAGTATGGGTTCCATCAGGGACGCTCCACTGGCGATCTTCTCACCTACCTTTCAGACTCCTGGTCATCCTCCTTTCGGGACTTTGGTGAAAGCTTTGCCATTGCACTTGACATCTCAAAGACTTTAGATCAAGTCTAGCATAAATCTTTAATTTCCAAACTGCCCTCTTACGGTTTATATCCTTCTATCTGTGCCTTCATCTCTAGCTTTCTTTCTTTTCGTTCTATAGCCGCTGTTGTAGACGGCTACCGTTCTTCTCCTAGATCTAATAACAGTGGTGTTCCTCAGGGCTCTGTCCTATCACCAACTCTCTTCCTTTTATTCATCAATGACCTTCTAGGCTGTACATCTAACCCTATCCACTCATACGCTGATGACTCCACCCTTCACCTTTCCATTCGATTCCCACAACGTCCATCTCAGCAGTTACTTCAACAGGCAAGGGATGAGGCTATGGCACACCTAATGTCTGACTTGGCTCGTATCTCTGACTGGGGTAAAAATAATCTGGTTGTTTTTAATGCATCAAAGGCTCAGTTTTTGCACCTATCAACCCGACAAAATCTTCCACAGGTATACCCACTTATGTTTAATAATACTCAACTTAATCCTGCATCATCCTTGAACATGCTTGGGGTTTCATTTGCTCGGGACTTGTCTTGGGAAGATCATATTACATCTCTTGTAAAATCAGCTTCCAAGCGATTGGGTGTGCTAAGCCGACTTCGTTCCTTCTTTACCCCTGCACAATTGTTGACTCTATACAAGGGTTTTATCCGTCACTGTGTGGAGTACAACTCTCATGTATGGGGAGGCTCCCCACATACAGCTCTTCTCAATAGGGTGGAGTCAAAGGCTATTCGTTTCATTAACTCTCCCCCTCTTACTGACTTCCTTCAACCTCTGTTTCTTCGCCGCAGTGTTGCATCTTTATCTCCTTTCTATCGCTACTTCAATGGTCACTGTTCCTCTGAACTGTCTGCATGCATTCCTCCACTTCTACGACGGGCGCGTAGCACCCGTCTAGCAGCAAACTCTCACCCATTTTCTGTCCAACTCTCTAATGCAAGAGTCAACCGTTACTCCCAGTCCTTCATTTATGCAACAGGTCAACTCTGGAACTGTCTCCCTCTGTCTGTATTTCCTGCTTCCTATGATCTCCAATCTTTCAAACACAGTGTGTCCAGGCATCTCGAAATGAATGGATCTTGAATTTGGCTCTCTCTTGTATTTTGTTTTTCTCTTGGAGGGAACAGTATTGCTGGCTCATTGCCTTTGGTTCCTTCTTCCTCACATAAGGAAAAAAAGAAGGGCATAATCTGAGGCCATCGTACAGAAGAAATTAAGGTTAGGTTTATGTATGGTCAAAATAAAATAAATTAAGGACAAACATTACTTAGTCCGTGACTTCCCGGGTCACTCTCTCACTCCGGCAGTAAATGAACTCCAGTGAAACTACGAATCACGTCAGTGACTTCCCGGGTCATTCTCTCACTCAGGCAGTAAATGAACTCCAGTGAAACTACGAATCACGTCAGTCACCCTCTAACCGTGTGTGAGCGTGAACAGTGTTGTGTTGAATGAAAACTACTGAGTTAAATGATATACACAGCGTCCCCCCATTTTGCTGATATAAACTGAGGTAAGAAGCGAAAATGTTTACTAACTCTTTGATTGATATGGTTTCTCACTGGTGAACCAAATCGTCAGCAGTAGTGTGAAGAAAAAAAAAAAAACAGACTAAATTTATCGTTAGTACACATGGAGATTACTGAAATGTTTCGTAACTGTTGGCTTTTACGACGTCTCTCATCTGAACAAAATCGTCGTGTTTTTGAGTGAAATGCCACCTCAGTGGCTATGTTACTAAGCTTTGGCGAATCCTCTGGTAGTAAGCAGTAAATAAGGTTATAATGAATGTATCCAGTTTGAAATATCTGTCCAAAATTGAATAAAATAATACGGAGACAGCAAGAACGAAATATTTAAGCACAAAAATACTAGATGCCGGAGTTACAGGGTCCCTCGGTTAATGCCCTTGGTGTGAAGTGGTGTGGGAGGCTGAGTTTGTGTGGTGATAATTCCTGTGCTGTGCTGTGTTGTGGAAGGCTTCTAATGTGTACTGTAATGTTGCGTGGTGTGGTCTGGTGTGGTGTAGTGCGGTCTGATGTAGTGTGGTGGGTTGGGGTGTTCTGCGTTGTGGTGTGGTGTGGTGTTTTTTCACTCGTCTCTCAGGTCTACGGTAGTGCAACATCTGGCATCCAAAAATCGTCAGCTACAGACGGACAGAACCGCTGCCAGAAATGCTCCAGGCTCTATAAATATGTCATAGAAGTGAAGGATCTAAACAAGGCCGTATCCAGGGTCACTGTTCGGAAGAGAGAGAGAGAGAGAGTATTTCTGTGTGTTTCTTTTGCTGATTTTTTTCTTACTTTCTCCTCTTTTGTTCTTTCTTTCTTCTGTCTTTGATATTCCTTTATTTTTATATTATTTTCAATCCCTTTTATATTTTGCTTTCTTCTCTCTAAGATTCTCTCGCATTTATTTTACGAGGTAAATCATTTTTCCTTTGTCTCGAATTTCTTTCTTTCTGTATGATAGATTTCTCAATTTTCCAATTTTTCTTTCTCAATCTTGCTTCTTTCTTCTTTCAGTATATTACAGGAGCAAATGCTATAGCTAAGAGGTAAGAGGTGAAATGAGGTAAGATCGCTGTCATGAACACTGACCTATATCATTATCATCACCATCATCTTCAGCATCACGAAACTCATCTCACTTCAATCATCATCATTATCATTATCCTCCGCAGTCATTTATACCTCATTTTCTTTCATTCCCCGATTCTTCGCCTTTGTTTCACCCTTGATTTCCTTTTCTCCTTTCGTTCAAATTGTTCATCTTTCTTTTACTTTCCTTATATATTACCCCTTCCTTTCAATTCTCATGTTTTTTTTTCTCCTTGTCATACCTCCTGTTCCTTTCTCTTTTCATTGCTCCTGTTAATGCAACTGTGTCACTCCTTCACTTTATTTTAAATTGTTTCCCTCTCCTTTATCTTCACTATTCTACAGCTACAAAGCAACAAGGGAAGTAGGAGCCAAGGTGAAGTAAGGTGGAGCGGCCTGGGACTCTAATAAAGGTGTCCAAGAGTTCGACCCACATCAGCCTTGTCTCTTTTTTTCATTTCTTTTTTTATTTATACTCTTTTTTCATCTATCTTCTTTCCTCAGTACTCCATATATATTATTTTTATTCCAGTTCATTTTTTTTACGAAGAGGAAAGAG
Organism: Coenobita brevimanus; assembly: GCF_032717465.1. Classification (NCBI taxonomy): domain Eukaryota; kingdom Metazoa; phylum Arthropoda; class Malacostraca; order Decapoda; family Coenobitidae; genus Coenobita; species Coenobita brevimanus. Next base: position 25,220,157 of record NC_137008.1, on the reverse strand, counting down.
GTAGATAAAATAAAAAAATGAAAGGTTTTTATTTTTATTATCAGGCAAATACTTTTCTCTGTTTTTCTATTGTTTTTACAGTTTCTCTTTCAGTGCTTGTTTTGTTTTACTTTGTTCCTTGAATCTTTCGTTAATATTTTCTTTATTAACTCAGACTTCCTTTTTTTCTTCTATTTCCATCTCAATCGTGATATTTCTCGTATTTTCTCTCATTTCCTTTCGTCTTTACTGCGTTACTTTCTCTCTTCTTTCCGTCGATGTGCACTCTATTACAGCATCACAAGATACCAGACAGGTAAGGGACGGGATGAAATAAGGTTATCATCACCAGTACTAAGCTATTGTACATCACCACATTTACCACCACCAGCATCACTATCATCATCATCACCATCAACACTAATATGCACAAATTTAATATCTTACCAAAGCTAATCTATATCAGTTTCACTATCATAGCCACCTACACATTATCATCTTCACCACCACCACCATCATCATCACTGTCACCTTCCTTACCAGCATCAGTTTCTTAGATTTGGGCATTATATTGCATCATCACAAGCTACAAGAGAAGTAGGAGGCGAGGTGAAGGTGGAGCGGCCTGAGAATCGATTACACTTGAATCTGGTTCAAAGCTTCACCCCAACATTGAACCTCCTTTTCTTTATTTCCCCTTTTTTCTTCGTTCTCTTTTTCTACCCTCCTTGGTTACCTTTTTTCTTCATATGTCCCTTGTTATTTATATATCTGTCTCTCCTTTCTCAATCTTTTTTCAGTAATTATATTTTCCTCCTCTGTTTCATTTTTCATTCTTTTCTTACCTTCTCCGTTTTACTCACTCCTATTACACTTTCTTCCCCCTTTTTGGCTAATTAACAGCAATAAGGAAACTGGAGAAGTAGAAGTCAAGGAAACGTAGGGTTGAGCGGCTTGAGAATCCAACAAATGTGTCTTGCGTTCGACCTGTAATCTGGACGGTTCCTTTTTCTTTTCATTTTCGTCTCTCTTTCTTTCCTTTTTTCACTGAGGTTCCCTTTATTTCCTATTCTGTGTTTCATTTCCTTTCGCCTTTACTTTCTTCTCTACTATATTACAGCATCACAGGCTGAAGACAGTTAGGACCCTTTATAATTACCACCGAAAACCACAATTATATTTCATCACAAGCTTCAAGAGAGTTCGGATCCTTCATAAGTACGACCCAGTCACTATTATATTACGTCACAAGCTGCAAGAGAGGTAGGATGAGAGAAAAAGGAAGCTCAACCCAGCTGTTACTCCACTACATGTGTATTGAGTTCACTCCTTCCGTTTTTTCTCATTTATTTTTTTCTACTCCGTTTTCCTGTATGTTTCTTTTTCCTCCCTTTTTTTTTTTTTACTTTACATTTCGTATTTTCCCATATTTTTTCTCGCTTTTTCCTTCTTGTTTCCTTTCCATATTTTTTCTTTCGTTTACACTTTTTTCATGACTTATCTTCCTCCTTTCTTTGTCACCTTTTTCTCTCGCCCTTTCTTTCTTTCTAAAAGTCATTCTGTTCTCTCTTCTTTCGTTACCCATTTGTACGTAATTTTTTTTGTACCTTTTACTCCATTCCCGTCTTTTCATATTCACTTCAGTTTTTCTCTTTTATTTCTTTTTTGTGATATCCCATTTTTTTCACATCTCACTAACGAATGTAAAAGAAGAAAAGATCTATGAGTTATTACCAACGACTTGAAAAATAGTCTGCAGGAAGCAAAATTGTTAAAGATTTTTGTGAAGGCATCAGAAGGAACAGGAAGAATTTGGGTCAAGAGAGTTCAGAGCATTTATGTCGAATGAAATTATTCTTGGTACAGCGAAGAACAGACTAGACATTATTCCGTACAAAAGCATAAAAGAGACGAGATTCAGAGGTGGGTTGGCGCCAGTACCTTTTGTAGGCCTCTTCCTCAATGTCGCCCTGTCCCCTACCGCTTGGCTGCCCTTCTCCAATACACATCGCCTTCTCTCTTACATTCCTCTACTCGGTCCTCTCATCTTATCCTTAGTCTTCCCTTGCCAGTCTCCCCTTCCACCTCAGTCACATACACTCTTCTAGTCAGCTTTTCATTCTCCATCCTCACCTTGTGGTCAAACTATCTCCGAATATTTTTCTTAAAGTCTTCAATCACATTAACATTAATACCAATACAAAACTTCGCTGTACTTATATATGAGAAAATTCTGCGATTTTCTAGGTTCCTATATTCAGAATTATAGATCATAAATTGCAGACACGATGAAATTTGCTGTTATTTTTTTGTATATGCAAAGTATATGGTTGTTCTCACCAAAAATCATATAGTTATTTCTGTCTTTTTCCTGCCGTTATCCGGAGGGTGTGGGGTGAGGGGAGATCCTTCGTCTCTTCTCTCCTTTTTTCATTAAAGTTGGTTATATTTTTAAATCAGTTGCTTCCGCAACAGATAACCTAGTTATGGGCCAATAGGCCTCCTGATATCTGTACTTGCTGTGTGCTGCTACGTACTCCTGTATTGTCTCACAAGCTATAAAAGATGTAGGAGGCGTGATGAAGTTGGGTTATCATCAGAACTGACCCGCATCACCCTCATCAGTACCATCATACTCAGCATCACCATAAAGAGTAGGAGGCGTGATGTAGCAAGGTGGAGCGGCCTGCCACTCTACTACATCTGTATCCACTTAACACCTTTACCCTTTAGTCCTTAAGCTCCTTCTTTATCTTGTCCTTTATCTCCTTCCCCTTTAATTTACTTTGGTTTAGGCATATCCCTCTCGTTTTCGGTTTTTCGCTTACTTCCTTTTCTCTCAACCCTTTCCTTTTTCTCTCCATTCTGTTTTTCATGTTCTTTTCTTTTATTATTCCTTTTTTTTTTTTTCGTTTCTTTCACCTTCCTCCTCTCTCTCTCCCTTTCTTCACTATATAACACCAATAAAGCTACTGGGCAAGTAGGAGCCAAGGTGAAGTAAGGTGAAGCGGCCTGAGATTCTAACAAAGGTTTCTCCAGTTCGACCCGTACTCTCCCCACAGGTTTCTTTTTTTTTTATTATTTTTTCTTTTCCCATTTTCATTGCTTTTAAATTTTCCTTCTTTACCATTTTTCTATTCTTAATTCTTTCTTTCTTTTTTTCTTGATTTGCCTTTCTTATTTCTTAATCCTTTCGCCTTTATTATCTTCTCTATATCCCAGTTTCTTATAATTTCACTTTTGCACCTCCTATGGTCTATCCTCTTCTTTGCTTACATCATTCTTCTTTGTATTCACTCAATTATTTCTTTCAATCTCATTTTCTGTCTTCTCATTCTTCTCATTTAATTTCTTTCTTTTCTTGTTTCATTCTTTCCTGTATTTCTCCATTATCTTCCAGCATCACAAGCTACAGGAGAGGTAGGAGGTGAGATGAAGCATGATGGAGCGGCCTGGGACTCTACTACAGGTGTACCGAGTTCATGCCATCAGCTGAGATTCTCTCTCTCTTTCTCTCTCTCTCTCTCCCAGCCTTATCTTCCTGTATTAAAAATTAATTTGTTATGGACTCTTCTCTCTCTCTGTCTTTCCTTTCTTTACTATATTACAGCAATAAAGCAACAAGTCAAGTAGAAGCCAAGGTGATGTAAGGTGAAGCGGCCGGAGATTCTAACAAAGGTTTCTCCAGTTCGACCCAGGCTCCCCACAAAGGCTTCTTTTTATGTTTATTTTTTATTTATCCACTCTTCCTTTTACCTTCTCATTTCCTTCGTTTGTCCCTGTATCTGTTCTTTCGTTCATTCTTCGTTTTCTCTCTGTCCTCATCCTTGGTTCTTAATCCTATCGCTTTTATTATCTTCTCTTCATCTCGTTTTCTTATAACTTCTTTTTTCCATCTCCTATTATCTTTTTTAGTCTTTACTCATATTTTTCTTCTCCACTGTATTCATCTAATAATTTTTCTCAATCTCACATTCTTTCTTCTCTCATTATTTTTTCGCTCGCTTTCTGTCACTGAAGTGCTCGTTTTCTTTCTTTCCTGTCTTTCGTATTTATCCTTTTCCTATATGTCTTTTCTTTTCTCATTGCTTTTCCTGTCTTCTCTTTTAGGTTACATTTACTAGTTTTCTTTCCCTCGTTCTGTCTTTCTCCATTACCGTGTCATAACCTACAAGGAGGTAGGAGGCAAGATGAAGTAAGGTGATGCGGGGAATCTAGTATAGGTGAACCAAGTTAACACCTTACCATTTATACTTCATTCCCCCCCCCCTTTTTTTCACTTCTCCTTCTTTCCCTCTTCTTTGTTTCAAGTGTTGCTTCATTTCGGTTCTTCTTTCCTGTAGTTTTCTAGATTTACCTCTGTTTCCCCTTCTTCTTCTTGTCATGTCCTTTCTTTTCTCTCTTTTCCTTTTTCATTTCCATTCACCTCAGTTCGCGTTCTTTCTTTCATTCCTTTTTCTCGTGTTCTTACTCCTACCATTGCTATATTACTTTCTGCTGTCTTTCTTCACTATATTACTGCAATAAAACAACAAGTAGGAACGATGTAGGGGGAACTTCCTGGATTCTAATAAAGGCGTATGGAGTCAGAACCTCAGCTCAGTCAGGGTTCCATTTTATTCTTCTTCCTCATTTTTTATTTTTCATTACCCTGCCCATACTTTTTCCGATTACTCTCCTTCGTCCCATATTTTCATATCCTTCCTTTAAATCCTTTTCATTCCTTATTTTTCGTACTCATGTCTTTCATATTTCTTAAACCTTTCCCCTTGCTTTTTTTTAATAATCATTACCTCTTTAGTGTCTCCTGTATGTCTCCTATTCTTTAAAAGTTTATTATTTTTTTATTTGCCTTTTAAATGTATTAAACTCATCACTATATTACTGCATCACAAACTACAAGACAGGGAGGAGGGGAGATAAGTGGAACGGCCTGGGACGTCACTACAAGTATACCGATTTAACACCTTTACTATTTATATCTTATTTTCTTTCTTTCTCCCTTTCTCCCTTTCCTTCTTAATTTCACGCTCCCTTTCATTTCGACCTCCTCCTCTTCCGTCCTTCTACATTTCCCATTTTCTTTTCTTTTTTTATTGTCTTCCTCTTCCATTTTCTTTTATTGTTTCCCATTTTTCTTCTTTCCCTCTCCTTTTCATTCCTTCCGCCATTTTCTTTATTGCTTACTCCTTTCACCTTTATTCTCTTTGTCTTTGTCTCCGTTTCTTCTCTATATTACAGTGATACAACAACACTAGACCTAGGAGCCAACGTGAAGCCAGGTGGAACGGCCATGGACTCCGATAAAGGTGTCCAGCGTTCGACCCTTGTTCTGGTTTCTTTTGTTTATTTATTTCCATTTTCTTTCCCTTTCTACATTTTTTTTATGCTTTTATCCTTGTTTTTCATTCTTTTGCTTTCTTTCCTGTTCTCGCTTCTTTTTCCCTTTCTTCGTTATTCCTTTCTCCGCTTTATATTTTTTTATGACATTTTCTTGTTTCTTATTTCTATTGTCCATTCTTTGGCAATTACTTGATTAATTCTCTCACTCTCCATTATCCTTATATTTATTCCTTATTACTTACTTTCTCTCCCTTCCCTTCGTCTTTTCCTTCCCCATTACATTAGGGCATTACAATCTACAAGAGAGGTCGGAGGCGAGATGAAGGTGTTCACACTTTTGCTCTTTATATGGTACCCAATTTTTTTTTTTTTTATCTTTCTTTACTTTTTCATTTATTTCACATTTTGTTTCATTATTTTTCACTTCTTGTCTCTGTCTCAACTGCCCTCTTTCGTTACAGTCCTTCATTTTATTTTGATTTCAACTTCGGTTTTAATTTATGTCGTTCTGCTTTTCCTGTTTATCACTTCCTTTCTCTGTTTCTCATTCTCTTTTCTTTATTTATTTCTATCTCCTTTTTTGACCATATGATAACAATGAAATAAACAGAGAATTAAGAGCCACGGTGAAGTAAAATGAACGGCTGAGATTCTAACAAAGGTGTCTCGAGTTCGACCCAGGTTTCTCTCTCTCTCTGTCATTTTCTTGTCTTTATTTTTCCGGGTACAATGCTATCTTTGTTTTTATCCCTTTCTTCCGTACCCTCCTTTTCTTTCCTTCTTTCTCTCTCTTTGCTTAAAATCTATTCCTTTCAAATTTCTGACTTTCTATCCTATTTCCTTTTTACTTTCTTATTTGTTTCTATGATTATTTGTCACTTTATTTTACTTCTTCAATTTTTCAGTGTTAATCCTTCTTCAGTGACCTTCTTTTTACTGTTTTATTATTTGTCTTTCTCACTCTTTCTTTCCCCATAACATAATTAGCTACAAGAGAAGCAGGCTGTTAGATGAAATAAGGTTACTATCATCACTACTAACCTACTATACATCACCATCATCATCACTACCATCACCACCACCACCATCCAAAACAATTATCATCAACACTAACCTATATCAATCACTATCACTTTCACCACCGCTAACATCACCATCGCCACTGTCACCACCACAATAACACCAGGATCATTAGCTTCATCAGCATCACAAGCCAGCGGAAAGGTGGTAGTCCGGCAGCCAAATGCTGTTTTTAGGGAGAATCTTTTTGACGTCTTCATTTTTTTTTTCATTGTGGATTTTCCTTGCTGACACCTTCTGTTATACAACTATCTTTACTGGACAGCTGTCAGTATTGAGCAATTTTTGATACAATACAAAGTATGAAATGCTGAAGAGTTTTCGTGGAAAAAAAATAATCGCTTAATATTTCTTATATTTTGTGATTAATTTAATTATTTCTTTCTGCTCTAAGTTCAGGCTGTGGTCAGAAGTGTATGGACATTGACAACCATGATCGTCTGAGGCACTGGGAACTCTATGGAGGAATTGTTCAGCATTATTCACAAAGTCGCAGTTCAGATAAAGTGCATAACCAAGTCTATTTCCAAGCCTTATTCCAAGATTAGGAGAAATGCATAATTATGCTAATGAGTTTTATTGGTGCTGCTGGAATACCGATGGCAGAATCTGGCTGGCAGAAATTTTAGAGGCTGTATTTGGAGGTGTTGGAAAAATGCTAAATGGAAAGAAGTTTCCAATGAATATGAGAGCTCTGTGTTTATTGACTGAAGGGCTGTTTAGAGATATTGTCAGTCAAGATGAGGTAACTTCTCGTGATGAACTTCTGACTGTGTCGGAAGGCCTGACAAATAGAAGTCGTACTGCAAAGCTGTAGACTGATGTTTGGATTAAACCAGTACTGATAATGATGCTATTTGTGAAGGAACATCGAGAAGGTGTGTGGCCGCTTCACCTGTATGCAGTTGAACTCATTATACGATACTTCTTTGCTTCCAGGCATGTAAATTATGCAAGGTATGGCGTATACTGAGAAGCATGGCATCCTTGCCTGAAAATGCTCTTACCCACTTCATGAAAGCTTCACGTGTGATGAGGAACAAACAAGGTATATATATATATATATATATATATATATATATATATATATATATATATATATATATATATTATGTGAGGAAGAAGGAATGGTATATGGAGTGATATGTTAATAGAAACTACCTTCATGTTTTTTGGTCATGGTAAAGTTCGAATAATAGGAAATGCACTGAGACCTGAAACACTGAAGACCTGGGTACTTAGTCTGCATGTATGTGGTAAAGTAGTTGAATATATATCAAACATCCGAGAGAATGAACCTTCACCTAGCATGCAAACAGTTCACAAAGAGGAAGCCAACGCAAGAATCACTGCTGATAAAGCTGACAGAGAAGGATTAAGGTGAAAACTCAATCTCTACTTCGCCCCAGTAAACCCTGAACAGCATCCAAAGGGCATCATTAATGTAATGAATGGAATTATTGCACCATCATCAGTAAATGCTGACAGAACAATTGAAATTGATACTAGACAAATGGAGGAAATGAAAGGAAACTGCCTCAAGGATTCTATGATACCACACCAAAGAACACAGAAACAATGGCAGTCACAAAGAAGTCTGCCAATGCAGATGGGTGTCACGTGTATGATACAAACTTAATATACTTTAGAGTAATAGGACTTGATGCAAGCTAGAGAGATATGAAGAGTGAAGAAATTATCTTATGTGAGCTCTCTCCTGCTCAAACATCAGTTTTCACAGACTCAGGAGATTTGCATTTATCCAGGTCAAACTCAGTCTTAAAGAATCAGACTAGGGTAGAGCAGTCAGCTAGATATGCTGCAAGAGATGCCTTGTGCAGTGTAACAGATGGTTCAGCTCTGTTGTGGATTCCCCGCTGGCCATCATCCTGTTCTTCCCAACAGCTTATTGTCCAGGACTTTGCGAGTAAATTCAAAGACCTGATAAAAGTGAGACTAGAAACAGGGGATATCTACTTAGTCTTTGACAGATATCATGATTTTATCACCAAAAGTTCTACATGGATCTCAAGATGAAAAGAAGGCATGAAAGTGTTTCAACTGAGTCCCATATCACCTTTGCCCTCACAAAATCATACCCTAACTGTAACACAGAATAAAAAGTAGTTGTTTGATATCATTTGCAAAAGCCTCCCTCAAGATGTTGATTTCCACTAAGCTAAGAACAAACTTGTTGTAACAGGACAAGAAGAAATTCCTGTAGAAATTGGACTGGGTGGTTTCACACCAAGAACAGATCTTTCAACAAGTCATGAGGAAGCAGATAACATAATTGTGCAACAGGCTATACATACTGCAGTTACTAACCATATATAGGTCATTTGTGATGACACCGATGTGTTTGTCATTTTACTATATCATTTTACTATATTTGTAGCAAGGTCTACAGACACAAATTGTAATGGACTCACCAGTCAAGGGCAGAACTATCGCTGACAACAAATCAACTGTGTTAAAACACCACTCTATTATGCCCAAAATGCTTGCAGGTCTTGCATTAACTGGTTGTGATACTGTTGCAGAGGTTGCGATACTGTTGCCAGTGTTGTGATACTGCTGCCATATGTTTTGGTGTTGGGAAAGGAAAAATGTTGAATGTAAAACGTGGTGCATCATCTCTGGGTCTTACTGATAATGTTGAAGCTGAATGGTCTGATGTCTTAGAACAGGTAACAAAGTTCATATGTGCATGTTATGGACAGCCAATGACTAAATCCGTCAGAAGCCAGAGTCAAAGTTTGGACGGAAAAGATTGGCAGGAGTGGAGCAACAGATACTCCTCCACTAGCCACACTGCCCTCTATGACGGAAGCTTTTGTTGAGAATGTTAAGCGTGCTCACCTGCAGACTTTTGTTTGGAAGAATACCCCTCAGTTTCATTCACCAAAGCTGGAGGCCACTAACTAAGGGTGGATAAAAGACGACAAGACATGTCATTGCTGCCAAGAATTTTACCCACAAAAGTCAGACTTGTGCCTGACAAGATTTTGAAGCTGATCAAGTGCAGCTGACATGTGGAGGTGCATGGTATACAGGACTACTGGGCCTTGGGAGCAGGCCGTGAAGCCTGTGTCCAGAGTCGGACACATAAAAAAAAAAAAAAGAAAGCCAAAGTGGAAAACCATGAACAGTATATTTTCAAAATGCAGATTCAACGTGGAAAATTATCATGCACAGTATATTGTTCATGTCATGCATCATTCACATGTTGTAATGATCATAATAATGTATCAGATGAGGAGGAGGATGAAATATCATTCTAATTAAAGAAAGTCAACTTTGTTTTACTGTTTATGATTTTGTATTTCTTATACTAATGGTGCCCCTGGACTCAGATTTAAGGCTGGCAAAGAGATCATCTCAAATTCAAGGTGTTAAAACCATTTAAATGAAATATTAATTATTATGTTAATTTTAAAACTTTTTAAAAATATTCCTGAATGCTTAATGCTGACAATGTCCAGTAATGCATTTCTTCAAACTGATGATCTAGGGAAGCAAAAACCATAATAATAGTAATAATAATAACAATAATAATAATAATAATAATAAAAACTTACGTCAAACGACGGTGGATTCCCCCGGCTGCCAGACTAAACCCAGCTGTCACTCCACTACATGTGTATTGAGTTCATTGTTCACAACTTTCATTTTTCCTCTTACTTTTGTTTTACTCCATTTTCCTGTAAGTTTCTTTTTCCCCTTTTTTTTTTAAATTTTTACTTTACATTTCTTGTTTTCTCAAATTTTTTTCTCAATTTTTCTTTCTTGTTTGTTTTCCTTTTTATTTCTTTTCTCTCGCGCTTTTTTTGTGGTTTACCTTTCTCCTTTCTTTGTCAACTTCTCCTCTCGCCTTTTCTTTCTTTCTTCTGGTCACTCTACTCTCTCTTCTTTCCTTATCAATTTGTTAGCTATTTTTTTTAACCTCTTACTCCTTTCCCGTCTTTCCACATTTACTGTAGTTTATCTCTTATTTTCTTTCTTTTCTGTGTTATCCCATTTTTTCACATCCCACTAACGGACGTAAAGGACAAATAGATCTAAGAATTACTATTACCAACAACTTGAAAAATAGTCTGCAGGAAGGAAGGATGTTGAAGAAAAATTGTTAGAAAGGTTTTTGTGAAGGCGTCAGAAGGAGCAGGAAGAATTTGAGTCACGAGAGTTCAGAGTATTTACTACGAATTAAAATATTCTTAGTGTAGCGAAGAACAGACTTGGCATGATTCCGTACAAAAGCATCAGAGAGACGAGATTCAGAGGTGGGTTGGCGCCAGTACCTTCTGTAGGCCTCTTCCTCCATGTCGCCCAGTTCCCTAACGTTTGGCGGCCCTTTCTCCAACTCACATCACCTTCTCTCATACATTCTTCTACTCCGTCCTTTCATCTTATCCTTAGTCTTTCCTTACCAGTCTCCCCTTCCACCTCAGTCACATACATTTCTCTGGTCAGTTTTTCATTCTCCATCCTCCCCATGTGGTCAAACTATCTCCGACTATATCTCTTAACGTTTTCAATCAAATTAACATTAACACCAATACTAAATTTTGCTGTACTTATATATGACGAAATTCTGCGGTTTTATAGGTTCCTATTTTCAGAATAATAGATCAGAGATTGTACAAACGATAAAATTTGCTGTTATTTTTCTTTTTTTGTTTATGATAAATAAATGGTTGTTTTCACCAACAATCATATCGTTATTTTTGTCTTTTCCCTGGCGTTATCCGGTGGATGTGGGGGGAGAGGAGAGCCTTCGTCTCTTGTCTCCTTTTATCGTACAAGTTGGTCATATTTTTAAATCAGTTGCTTCCCAAACAGATAACCTAGTTATGGGCCAATAGGCTTCCTGTTATCTGTACTTGCTGTGTGCTGCTACGTACTCCTGTATTGTCTCACAAGCTATAAAAGATGTAGGAGGCGTGATGAAGTTGGATTATCATCAGAACTGACCTGCATCACCCTCATCAGTACCATCATACTCAGCATCACCATAAAGAGTAGGAGGCGTGATGTAGCAAGGTGGAGCGGCCTGCCACTCTGCTACACCTGTACCCACTTAACACCTTGACTCTCTAGTCTTTAGGCTCCTTCTTTATCTTGTTCTTTATCTCCTTCCTCTGCAGTTAACTCTGGGCTAGTCATGTCCTTAATTCTCAATTTCGGTTTTTCTCTTACTTCCTTTTCTCTCAGCGTTTTCCTTTTTCTCTCCCACCTGTTTTTAATTATCTATTATTTTGTTATTCCTTTAAGTTTTTTTTTTTTCTCTCTCTCTCTCTCTCAAAACGACGTTTTTCTATTCTGCAAGGTATTATTTACTCTCTTATTTCCTGTACGGCAAAAGCCGGAGGGTCTTGAGGGTGGGGGAGAGAGCTTTTTCCTGTGCTATGCTTTTCCTCTGCTCCAATAATTATATCATTGTATTATAGTACTTAGGCCAGACCGCCTCGCAGGGACCGTATGGTCTGAGTAGTCTGTGTGTCAGTGTAACACTCTCTCTCTCTCTCTCTCTCTCATCCTTTCTTCACTATATTGCAGCAATAAAGCAACAAGACAAGTAGGAGCCAAGCTGATGTATGGTGGAGCGGCCTGAGATTTGAACAAAGGTTTCTCCAGTTTGACCAGTGCTCCGCTCACAAGCTTCTTTTTACCTCGCTCGGACGGAGTCCGACGAGGTATTGTTTCTGGTAGAGTTTGTTTGTTTGCTTCTTTCTTCTTTTGATTGTTTGCTTGTTTGTTAGGAACATTAAGGAAAAACGGCTGAATGAATATATATGAAAAATTCAGGATATGTGGGCACAGGACTTCAAAGAAAGCAGTTATATTTCGAAGGTAATTGAGTGACCCTGAAAGGTCAAAATCAACGTCATTGATTTTCAGAGGGCTATAACTTGAAGACGGGTGAAGATATAGATATTTTCTATTAGGAATATGCAGGACCTCGTAATATGGGCTTTCAAGTGGCACTAAGACCTTTGACCATGAATGACCTTGAAAGGTCACACTTAACTCACGGATGTTCAGGGGGTTATAACTCGATATTGGTTGAAGACAGAGAGATACTTTTATCAACATGCAGGAATTCCCATGTGGGTTTTTAATTGGTACCTTCACCTTTGACCGTAAGTGACCTTGAAACATCAAAGTCAAGGTCACATCAATTCAGGAGGCTGTAACTCAAAACTCGTTGAAGACAGATACTCTTACTATTATCAAGGTATAGGAAGTCTCATATGAGTTCTCATTTGGCAGCATGACCTTTGACCTTGAGTGACCTAGAAAGGTCAAACGCAAGATCGCGGATATTCTGATGGCGTAACTTTAAACATTTGTGCCATTACGTTAGACTTTAATTGTGCACTGATGCTAAATGGCAGAAACGAGTCAGTATTTAACAGCAATAAAATAACTGCTGTCGGGCGAGGCTTGTTGTGCCCGGCACCAGCTGTTATTTTTTTAATATATTTTTTTTTCATTTCGCCTTTCCGTTACTTTATAATTTTCTTTCTTAACCCCTTTTCTGTTCTTCATTCTTTCTTTATTCTTTCTTGTTTTTCCCTTTCTTGTTTCTTTATCCTTTCGCCTTTATAATCTTCTCTACATCCCAGTTTCTTATAATTTCTCCTTTCCATCTCCTACGGTCTATCCTCTTCCTTACTCACATTATTGTTCCTCCTTATATTCATTCACTAATTTCAATCTCATTTTCTTTCTGTTCTAATTACTCTCATTCATTTTCTTACTTTTCCTGTTTCATTCTTTCCTGTATTTGTCCATTATCTTCCAGCATCACAAGCTACAGGAGAGGTAGGAGGCGAGATGAAGCATGATGGAGCGGCCTGGGACTCTACTACAGGTGTACCGAGTTCATGCCATCAGCTGAGATTCTCTCTCTCTCTCTCTCTCTCTCTCTCTCTCTCTCTCTCTCTCTCTCATACCCTTTCCTTTCTCTGTTCAAAATTTCATTGAAATGCACTCTACATTTCTCTCTCTCTCTCTCTCTCTCTCTCCCTCTCTCTCTCTCTCTCTCCTTCCTTTCTTCACTATATTACAGCAATAAAGCAACAAGACAAGTAGGAGCCAAGGTGAAGTAAGGTGGAGCGGCCTGAGATTCTAACAAAGGTTTCTCTAGTTCGACCCACGCTCACAAGAAGCTTCTTTTTATTTTTCATCCATCCAGTGTTTATTTTAATTCCATATTTTCTTTCTTTTGTCCTCTTTTCTGTTTTTGTTTCATTTTTTTTCCTTGTCTTTGTCCCCATTCTAATTTCTCAATCTTTTCGTCTTTATCTTCTCTTCATACCAGTTTCTTATAATTTCATTTTTCCATCTACTATTGTCTATTCTCTTTTTTATTCACATTTTTCTTCTTCATTTTATTCCCCTTATATTTTTTCTCAATTTCACTTTCTTTCTTCTCTCATTTCTCTCATTACAGTGCTCGTTTTCTTTCTTTCCTGTCTTTCATATTTCTTTATCTACTTTTTTCTTTATATAAGTGTTTTCTTTTTTTCGTTGCTTTTCCTGTCTTCTCATTTAAGGTTATCTTTACTATTTTTCTTTCCATCTTTCTAACTTTCTCCAGTACCGTGCCATTACTTACTGTCGATGCAAGAGGCAAGATGAAGTAAGGTGGAGCGGTCTGGGACTCTAGTACAGGTGATCCGAGTTAACCCCTTCACCATTTGTGATTAATTTTCTTATTTTCTTTACTTTTCCTTCTATCCCTCTCCTTTATTTCACGTGTTACTTCATTCCCGTTCTTCTTTCTTCCAGTTTTCTCAGTTTACTTCTATATTTCCTCTTTCTTCCTTCTGTCATGTCCTTTCTGTTTTCCCTTTTCTTTTTTCATTTCCATTCACTGTCTCTTCTTGTCCTTTGTTTCATTCCTTTTTGTCATTTTTTACTCACTCCGTATTTTTCTTTCTTTCTGCTACATTTTTCACTATACGGTAATAAAGCAACAAGAGAAGTAGGAGTGATGCTGGGGGAATGTCCTGGGGTTCTAATAATGGCGTTTGGAACCGGAACCTCAGCTCAGTCAGGGTTCCTTTTTACTCCTGTTCCTCATACCCTTTATTTTTCATTCTCTTGTCCTTAGTTTTTCCTTTTTTTTTTTTTTTTAATGCGAGAAAGAAGGAACCAAAGGCCATGAGCCCGCAGTAACAGTTCCTTCCAAGAGAAAAACAAAATACAATAGAGAGCCAAATTCAAGATCCGATCATTTTGAGATGCCTGGACACACTGCGTTTGAAAGACTGGAGATCATAGGCAGCAGGAAATACAGACAGAGGGAGACAGTTCCAGAGCTGACCTGTTGCATAAATGAAAGACTGAGAGTAACGGTTAACTCTTGCATTAGAGAGTTGGACAGAAAAGGGATGAGAGTTTGCTGCCAGACGGGTGCTACGCGCCCGTCGTAGAGGTGGAGGAATGCAAGCAGACAGTTCAGAGGAGCAGTGACCATTAAAGTAGCGATAGAAAAGAGATAAAGATGCAACAGTGCGGCGAAGAGACAGAGGTTGAAGGGAGTCAGCAAGAGGAGGAGAGTTAATGAGACGAAAAGCCTTTGACTCCACCCTATTGAGAAGAGCTGTATGTGGGGAGCCTCCTCACACATGAGAGTTGTACTCCACACAGGGGCGGATAAAACCCCTCTATAGAGTCAACAATTGTGCAGGGGTAAAGAAAGAGCGGAGTCGGCTTAGCACACCCAATCTCTTGGAAGCAGATTTTACAAGAGATGTAATATGATCTTTCCAAGATAAGTCCCGAGTAAATGAAACCCCAAGCATGTTCAAGAATGATGTAGGATTAAGCTGAATATTATTAAACATTAGTGGGTATACCTGTGGAAGATTTTGTCGGGTTGATAGGTGTAAGAACTGAGTCTTAGATGCATTAAAAACAACCATATTTTTTTACCCCAGTCAGAGATACGAACCAAGTCAGACATTAGGTGTGCCATAGCCTCATCCCTTGTTTGTTGAAGTAACTGTTGAGATGGGCGTTGCGGGAACCGAATGGAAAGGTGAAGGGTGGAGTCATCAGCGTATGAGTGGATAGGGTTAGATGTACAGTTTAGAAGATCATTGATGAATAAAAGGAAGAGAGTTGGTGATAGGACAGAGCCCTGTGGAACACCACTGTTGATAGATCTAGGAGAAGAACGATGGCCGTCTACAACAGAGGCTATAGAACAACCAGAAAGGAAGCTAGCGATGAAGGCACAGATAGAAGGATAGAAACCGTAGGAGGGCAGTTTGGAAATTAAAGATTTATGCCAGACTCGATCGAAAGCCTTTGAGATGTCAAGTGCAATGGCAAAGCTTTCGCCAAAGTCCCGAAAGGAGGATGACCAGGAGTCTGAAAGGTAGGTGAGAAGATCGCTAGTGGAGCGTCCCTGACGGAATCCGTACTGACGATCGGAAAGAAGGTTGTGATAAGAAAGATGCCTTTGTCTCTTGTTTTTATTTCCTTCGTCGATCTCCTTTTCTTTCCTTTGTTTTCGTACTCATGTCCTTCATATTTTTTTCCTTCCCCTCTCAATATTTTATATTCATTCCCTATTTCCTGTATCCTCTACGTCTCCCATTCTTTCTCATTCTTATTCTTCTTGTTTTTAATTTGCCTTCTGAATCTATTAATTTTTTCTGTTTGTTCTCAGTTTCTAATTTCATTTTCTTTTTCATTTCTTTCTTTTCCTTCCTACTTCCTTTCTCCATAATAATACATCAGAAGCTACAAGAATATGCAGGAAGTGAGGCAAAGTAACGTTATTACCATTATTATGACTTACCGTATATCATCATTATCATTACGACCACCACCAACGATCACCACCACTACCACCCGCAACAAAAGAACTCCATTTTCCACCATTATAAACATCATCATCATGATCATCATCATCATTTATACAATCATCATTACCATCATCAAAATTCACCTCAATTATCTTCACCAGTACTAACACCACCACCACTGCCGTAATCATCATTATCATCATCATTACCACCACCGAAGTCAAATGTATTACATCAAAATCATCACTATATTACATCATTACAAGGAACACGAGAGGTAGGAGGCGAGATAAAGTGTAACGGCTTTGGACTTTACTATAGGTGTACCGATTTAACATTTACCATTTATACCTTATTTTCATTCCCTCTCCAATTGATCCTTTCCTTCTCCTTCATTTCACGCTTCCTTTCATTTCATCCTCCTTTTCTTCCTTCTTTCTACATTTTCCATTTTCTTTCTCCTTCTTCCTTTTTGTCGTTTCAGCTCTTTTTCCTCCTCCCAATTTCCTTTCCATTCTTTCCGGCTTTTTTGCCTTATTACTTTCTCCTTTTCCTCTTTATTCCCCTTGTCTTTCTCTCTCCACTTCCTGTCTTCACTATATTACCGCGATACAACAGCACGACACACAGGAGCCCAGGTGAAGTAAGGTGGAGCGGCCTGGGACTCTGATAAGGGTGTCCCGAGTTCGACCCTGCCGTCGACGGTTCCTTGATTTATATCGTTTTTATTTTCCTTTCTACATTTTCGTTTTATGCTCTATTATCTCGTTTTCCTTTCTTTTGTTCTTTCCTTTCTCCTGTTTCTTTCTGCTTTCAACTCTTCATTCCTTTCCCCCTCTTTATATTGCTTTCATCCCCTTGTCATTTTTGCTTTCTGCTTTCCATCGCTACTTCTTTGGTAGTTATTTGATTAATTCTCTTTAATTTTTCAGTTTTACTATATACATCACACTAAATTTATTTTGTTTTGTCTGTCCTCCTTTCATCATTTGAAGTTTTGTCTCATTTTTGTCCTTTTCTCTCAGTCTCAGCTGGCCTCTTGTTTTATTTTCGTCCCCTCACTTTTCTTTTTGTAAATTCTTATTTCATTTCTATTGTTCTACAAATCATTTTTGCTACATTTCTTTGTCTTTCGCCTCTTTTTTTTTTCTTCTGTCTCTTTCTTCTTCCTTAACCGCATGATAATAAAATAAACTAAGGAATACAATATAATATGGAATACAGTACAAGTGTCTGTGTGACGATTTGAAGGAATGAAGCTCATACCAATTTTAAGATGGTAATCATCATGATCATGATCATCATCATCATAATGGACCGGTTGGCCAATGTTAGGCAGCTACTGTCAAAGGGTGTGGTAAGTCTGTCAGTATAAAACAAGGAAAATAAAGAATTAAACTAATGTCTGATGAACCATAGCCACGTTTTTTTTTTTCCAGGGCCTACAGCACTGATGGCAGGATTACTACAAATATGACGTAATCGTAGTGGAGGCTTTGATGAGTGACCAGCAGACCTAAAGGGATACGATAATTATAATATTATTCAAAGATATTTCCTTTCAGTCCCTTGAGTTACATGGCTTATTTCCTTGACATATTCTTACTCCTTCAAGACGATTGTATTCAGCTGGGAAAGACAGCCATTTTTTTTTTAGTGAACGAGTAAATGAAAACCACAATACTTTCATGGTCAGTCTTTCCTCAGGTAAATAAAATCACATAACGGTAGGAAGAATAGCATAAAAGGAGGCCATCGTACTGAAGAAGTTAAGTCGAGGTTTCATTATAGTCAAAATATAATAAAACACAAACTTGATATACTTAATATATGGCTTCTCGGGTCATTCTCTCACTCCGGCAGTAAATGAACACCACTGAAACTACGAATCACGTCACTCACCCTCTACCCGTGGGAGAGGGTGCACACCAGTTTTACCGTTTTGAGCAATATCGTCTGCTAATGTGAAAAAACAAATGAACGACAAGTGGACCCGCGGACGTCTTTCCACACTACAGGTATAGTAGTGTAGAACTTTTTTTCCACACTACTCGTTCATGTTTTTTTTGTTTTTTTCAAATATGGGAGATTTTATCATGGATGGGAGGCATTAATATGTACCGGTATTGTTATTCAGACCGCTCGCTATTAAACTAATGAATATGTAGCGTTTGTCTATAATACTGTCATTTATAACAAGGAAGAATACGCCATGGAACAGTTTATCTGCACCCCCCCGGCGATATCATTACTTCTTTCTAAAAAAATGAATTATTTAACAATTATTTACACGGCATATACCAACCATTAGAAGTCCACACTTACTTAGTAGCTAACAGTAAAGAACTACCAAAACAATGTTGTGATTCGCGTACAGTTGATCAGCTAGAAAACTTGGATGTGGATAAACTTACTTGTCTCTTAGTTGGTTATTAATAAGGATTTGCTGAATTATTAACGATCTTAATCGTTTGACGTCCTTACACTTAAATCACAGTAGGTCTGCCCTCACTAATAACACCCTCTCTACCAGTAATCACAGTATAGCAAATTTTATGTTAGTTGTACCAGGAGTATGTGATGGGGGGGGGGGAACGACAATTTTGACCAACTTAATCCGTTTGGCGTTACGGTTTGACCAAATGAATAGATATAAACAAACCTAATTTATGAGAAAGTAATTTTTATTTTAACAGACACAGTATTTCCTGGAAAGTAATTTATTTACTGGTGACAGGGGGTCTAGGTCCAGTCACCTTGATTTATTACCGTATGGTACTTGATTTTGGTAGATTATTCCCCTGACAGGAAGGAAACTAGAGTATTTTGTACTTTGTCCCCTCTCTCTCTCTCTCTCTCTCTCTCTCTAAAGAAAAACGTATGTAAAAAAAAATATTTTGTCCTCCTGGAGACCTCTCCTTTTATGTAAAAAAAAGAAAAAGTCTCCACTCTCCATTTTTGACCAACACACCCCTCTGCGGTCGGGCCATCCCTGAGTTGTACCAACAACACATTTTCTGTCATCCTGGTGACTAAACGAGAACGTGTGGAATAATGACGTCACAGCTAGTGTGGAGAATTCACGGCATCTCTGGTGCACACAGCGGCAATGTTGTGATGGATGATAACAACTGAGATAAATGATATACTCAGCTTTCCCCATATTGCTGATATAAAACAGAGGTCTATCTATCTATATAAATAGGCTGTTTCCCCTCTAACGGGGGGTGGCCAAGACAGGACAACACGCCAAAATACTCATCCACACACACACATTTACTCGTATCTTAGCCTCTACGGAAAGAAGGGGAGGTAAAGAGACAAAATATTTAATAACTCATTCACTGATACGATTTCTCTCAGTGGCACCAAATCGTCAGCAGAAGACTGCAAAAAAGAAATCTAATTGTATCGTTATTAGAAGAGGAGTTAACTGAAATCTTTTATAATCGTTATGTTTTACGACGTCTTTCATCTGATCGAAATCCTCGTGTTTTAGCTTGAATAAAATGCTACCTCAGTGGCTATGTTACTAAGCTTTGGGGAATCCTCTCGCAGTGAAGGGGTAAAGACTATGATGAATGTATTCAGTTTCAAACATCGGTCCAAAACTGAATAATATAATCTGGAGACAGCCGGAACGAAATATATAAGCACAAAAATACTAGATGCCAGAGTTAAAGGGCTCTTCGGTTAATACCCTTGGTGTGTAGTGGTGTGGGAGGCCGAGTTTGTGCGGTGATAATTCCTGTGCTGTGCTGTGTCACGTTAGCTTGAGTTTGTGTGGTGATAACTTCAATGCTGTGCTGTGTTATGAGGTGCTGATGATGTGTGGTGAATTCTTCTTTTGTGCTGTGTTATGGAAGCCTGAGTTTGTGTGCTGATAATCCCTGTGCTGTGCTGTGTTATGGGAAGCTGATTTTGTCTGATGTGGTGTGTTGCTTTGTGGTGTGGTGTTTGTGGTGGTGTGGTGTGGTTTGATGCGATGCTGTGTTTCGGTGTGATGTGTTGTGCGGTGTGGCGGTGTGGCGTTCTGTGTGGTGCGGCGGTGTGGCTTGCTGTGTGGTGCGATGTGGTGTGGTTGTGTAGTGTGGTGTGGTGTGGCAGTTTGGTGTGGTGTAGTGTGGTGTGTTTGGGTATTTTTTCGCTAGTGTCTCGGAGTTGAGGGAGAGCAGCTTCTATCATCCAAAAATCGTCAGCTATAGATGGCCAGAGCCGCTGCAAGAGATGCTTCAGGCTCTATAAACATATCATATGAGTGAAGGGTGTAAGCAAGGCCGAATCCAGGAGATGTGCTCGTGTGTGTGTGTGTGTGTGTGTGTGTGTGTGTGTGTGTGTGTGTGTGTGTGTGTGTGTGTGTGTGTGTGTGTGTGTGTGTGTGTGTGTGTGTGTGTGAGTGTGTGTAGCTTTGATAACTTTGCAGCCGCTCAAGATATAATCAGAAAATTTTACAAGTGTGTTGTAGGGAAAGAAAGCAATCACGAGTTCGAAATTAGCGAAAGTAGGTCAATGTCCGTCTGTCTGTTACCACGATTACATCACAACCGCTCAAGATATCATTAAAAAATTTTACAGGTGTGTAGTAGGGATGAAAATCTCCTACGAGTATTGTTTTCAGTTTGTCTGTCTGTCTGTGTGTCTGTTAGCAAGATAACTTCGCAACAGCTCAATATATAATCACAAAATTTTACAGGTGTATAGTAGTAATAGAGATGAAAGTCTCGGACGAGTTCCAGGTTGGTGAAAGTAGGTCAAGATCAAAGCCATATTGCCAACCGCGGTCGATATGTATCAGCAAGCGGCTGGTTTGATTCCCCCCCCCCCTCTCCGGGGCCTCTAATTCATTTTTTTTTTTTTTTAGTTACAGTATAAATGAGAGCCAAATCAAACTTTAGAAGGTACGTCTTCTATAAGCTAAATAAAATCGTGTGAGGATAGCAGGAATAGTATAAAGAGGATGCCATTGCTGAAGAAGTTAGAGTGAGGTTTTAATATAGACAAAATATAATTAAAACAAACAAACAAACACTACTTAATATGTGGTTTCCCCAGTCATTCGCTCACTCCGGCAGTAAATAACTCGAAACTCCGAATCATTTCAGTCACCCTCTGACTGTGAGAGAGGTTGGACGCAGCGGCAACGTTGTGATGGATGTAGCCAACTGAGGTAATACACAGCTTTCCTCATCTTGCTGATATAAACAGAGGTAAGGAGGAAAAATGTTTACAAATTCACTGACTGATATGGTTTCTCTCAGTAAAACCAAGTCATCAGCAGTAGTCTGATAAAAATCTATTTGTATCGTGAGTAGAGATGATAACGGAAACGTTTCATAAGTGTTCTCTTTTACGACGACTCACCTGAACAAAACCGTTGTGTTTTAGCTTAATGAAAATGCTACCTCCTGGCGATGTTAACAAGCTCTGAGGTTTCCTCTCGTAGTGAAGCCGTAAATATAGGCTATACTGAACGCATTCAGTTTCAAACATCTCTCCAAAACACAATTTAAAAAAATAATAATAACCTTCGGGAACCGAATGCTAATCGCCCGCCAAGTTACAAGCTGCTTACAAACCAAATGCGAAAAAAATTCGCAAAACTCAACAGATCTCAGTCACCGGAGTTCACAAAAAGCAATCCATCTTAGAATAAGTTGACCTTTGGCAGACACTTTGGTGACCTTGACCCTGACCCCGAGTGCCCATTTTCGAACTCGTCCAAGATTTTGGCCATATCTTGATACCCTGAAAGTTTCATGTTGATACCTCAAGCCGTTCATGAAATATAGTAATAACACACACACACACACACACACACACACACACACACACACACACACACACACACACACACACACACACACACACACACACACACACACACACACACACACACACACACACACACACTGGCAAAAATATTATCGCTCAGCCTTGCTAAAGACAGGCGAAAAATCAGGAGGCAGCAAGAACGAAATTTACAGGAACAAAAATACTGCATGCCAGAGTTACAGGGGAACCCCGGTTGATGCCTTTGGTGTGTAGTGGTGTGGGAGGCTGAGTTTGTGTGGTGATAATTCCTGTGCTGTGCTGTGTTATAGGAGGCTGATAATGTGTGCCGTGTGGTGTGGTGTGGTGTCGTGTCGTGTGGTATGGTGATTTTTCACTCGTCCCTCAGGTCTACGATAGTGCAACATCTGGCATCCAAATATCGTCACCGATAGACGGACAAAACCGCAGCCAGAGATGCTCGAAGATCTATCAATACGTCATGGGAGAGAAAGGTCTAAGCAAGACCGGATCCAGGATTAAAGTTCGGGAGAGAGAGAGAGAGAGAGAGAGAGAGAGAGAGAGAGAGAGACAGAGACAGAGAGAGAGACAGAGAGAGAGAGGGAGAGAGAGAGAGAAAGTGTGTGTGTGTTTATGTTTTTCTTGTAATCATTTTTTTCGTTCTGTTTTCTTCTTTCTTTCTCATTTCTTTGGTATTCCTTTCTTTTTCATGTTATTTTCAATCCCTTTTATTTTTTGCTTTCTTCTGTCAGGATTCTCTCGCATTTACTTTATGAACTAACTCATTTTTCCTATGTCTCGTAATTCTCTCTTTCTATACTGATAGATTTCTCAATTTTCTCATTTTTCTTTCTCGTTCTTGCTTCTTTTTTCCTTCAATATATTATAGGGGCAAAAGCTATAGCTAAGAGGTAGGAGGTGAAATGAAGTAAGATCGGTGTCATGAACACTGACCTATATCATTATCATCACCATCATCATCATCAGCAGCAGCAGCATCACGAAAATCATCTCACTTCAATCATCATCATCATTATTATTATCCTCCGCAATTATTTAGACCTCATTCACCTTCTTTCCCCCATTCTATAGTTCCTTCTATATTTCTCCTTTGTTTCTTTCTTGTTTTCCTATTCTCCTTTCAAATTTTTCGTCTTTCTTTTCCATTCTTTATATATTACCTTTTCCTTTCTTTTTTCACGTTTCTTTCTCCTGGTTATTCCTTCTGTTTCTTTCTCCTTCCATTGCTCCTTTTTTCGATTCTTTCCCTCTCCATTTTCTTCACTTTTATACAGCAATAAAGCAACAAGGGAAGTAGGGGCCAAGGTAAAGTAAGATGAAGCGGCCTGGGACTCTAATAAAGGTGTCTAGAGTTCGACCCCGTTCAGAATGTTGCCTCTTTTTAAATTTCTTTTTAATATTCTTGTTTCATCTTTCTTCTTTCCCCTATACTCCTTATAAGTTATTCTTATTCCATTCTATCGTTTTACGAAGAGGAAAGAGGTAGACAACAAAATTAAAATGTGTGTTATTATTATCAATCAAATACTTTTTTCTCTCTTTTCCTAATTTTTACAATTTTTCTTTCATTACTTTTTTTTTTTTACTTTCTCTTTTGTATCTTCCTTTTGTTGATATTCTCCCTATCAACTTAGATTTCCTGTTTCCTTCTATTTCCACTTAGTCCAAATATTTCTGGTCTTCTCCGTCTCATTTCCATCTTCTTTCCTTCATTATCCACTATATTACAGCTTCACAAACTACCTGACAGGTAAGGGACTGAATGAAGTAAGATGTCACCATCAGCACTAAGCTGTTGTACATCACATCCATTACCACCACCACCATCACTACGAACACCATCATCATCATCATTAATATCCGTAAAGCTAACATCTTACCAAAGCGAATTTACATCACTTTCACTATCATCACCACCAATACATCATCATCATCATTTTCACCATCATCATCACTGTCACCTCCATTAGCAGCATCAGCTTCTTAGATCTGGACAATATATTGCATCATCACAAGCTACAAGAGAAGTAGGAGGCGAGGTGAAGTAAGGTGGAGCGGCCTGGGACCCGACTACACCTGAATCGGGTTCCAACCTTCACCCCGACATTGAACAGCCATTTCTTTATTTCCCTGTTTTTTTCGCTCTCTTTATTTTTCCTTTCTCCTTCGTTATCTTTTTTTTGTATTTAATTGTACTTTTGTTATTTACATATTTGTCTTTCCTTTCTTAATACTTTTGAAGTTATTTTGCCCTTCTGCTGCAGATTCCATTCTTTCCTTACTATATATATATATATATATATATATATATATTAATGGATGCCCAGACCGCTCCACCTTACTTCTCCTTGACTCCTACCTATCTTGTTGCCTTATTGTTGTTACATAGCTATGAAAGGGGACGTAAGTACAATAGGAGTGAATTAAACAGAGATAGTAAGGAAAGAATGGAATCTGCAGCAGGACAAAATAACTTCAAAAGGATTAAGAAAGGAAAGACAAATAAGTAAATAACAAAAGTACAATTAAATACAAAAAAAAAGATAACGAAGGAGAAAGGAAAAATAAAGAGAGCGAAAAAAACAGGGAAATAAAGAAATGGCTGTTCAATGTCGGGGTGAAGGTTGGAACCCGATTCAGGTGTAGTCGGGTCCCAGGCCGCTCCACCTTACTTCACCTCGCCTCCTACCTCTCTTGTAGCTTGTGATGATGCAATATGATGCCCAGATCTATATATATATATCGGTCACATTAAATATATATATATATATATATATATATATATATATATATATATATATAGGCTTCACAGCCTCCTTTCAGGGCCCAGTAGTCCTCCTATATACCGCACACCTCTACATGTCACCACTTCAGCGCTAACACCCACCGTCCATACTGAAGACATGCTAGGGCTGTCTCATACAGGACTGGTGTACTGGTATTAGAGGGGGTATTGTTACGAAATGTCGGCGGGTCTTCTAGTAGATCAGTAAGGTCTGATATGTAATTCAAATCCTTAAACTGTTCCCTGCCCCAGCGGGATTTGAACCCGGATCCGTTAGGACTGCAGACCAACTCTACCGATTGAGCCACCGCCTCCCCAGTGTTCTTCCGTTGTTTACTTTGCCTTTCTTATTTTCCCATATTTTTTTTCGCCTTTCCCCTCTTGTTCGTTTTTCATTTTTTTGCCTTTCCCTCACCATCCTTTTTTCACTTGCCTTCTGCTATTTCTTTTCCACTCACCTTTTCTTTCTGTCTCCTGGTCTCTGTTCTCTCTCTTCTCTCCGTTTCCATTTGGTCCTCTCTCTCTCTCTCTCTCTCTCTCTCTCTCTCTCTCTCCCTCTCTCTCTCTCTCCCTCCCTCCCCTTCTTCTACTTCTTCTTCTTCATCTTCTTCTTCCTCCATTCCCGCCTTTCAGCTTTCTATAGTTACTTCAGTTTTCTCTTCTATATTTCAATTTTGTGATATCCCAGGTTTTAACATCTCACTATTGAAAGTAAAGGACGAATAGATCTAAGAGTTCTTATTACAACGACTTGAAAAATATGAACATGAGGGAAGGAGGATAAAGCAAAATTGTTAGAAAGGTTTTTGTGAAGGCGTCAAAAGAAAGATGAAATATTTGGGTCAAGAGAGTTCAGAGCATTTAGTATGAATGAAATTATTCTTAGTATAGCGAAGAACACACTTGACATGATTCCGTACAGAAGCATAAATGAAACGAGATTCAAGAGTGGGTTGACGCCAGAACAGTCGTGACCATAAATAATCACCTATCCTCCTGTACCCAGTGCCTCAAACTGGCTCCTTTATGCGCGGCAAGTCACACTGGAGTAAGAGGGGCTGAGAGAGAGGGGCCAGAGAGAGAAGGGAAGGTGGGTGGGGGGACGAGCGATGGTGCTGGGGTGGTGTGAGGGAGGGGAGGTAGGGGAGGGAGAATGAAATGCGAAGGGGTGGCCACATAATTTGTCTATTTTCTTTCACTCAGGGCATCATATAAAGGAGTTGCTATTCAGTAGATAAAGCTGCATTACACCTTGTATTGCAGTGTCAGATAACAAGCTTTAGATAGGTGGTGATATCAAGGACACACTTGATTTTATAGGTTCCTATTTTACGAATTATATATCAGGAGGATAGGTGATTATTTATGGCCACGGCTGTACTTCTGTAGGCCTCCTCCTCCATGTCGCCCTGTCCCTTACCGTTTGGCTGCCCTTTCTCCAACTGACATCACCTTCTCTCATACATCATTCTACTTATTACCCTTCATGTTATCCTTAGTCTTCCCCTGCTGGTCTCCCCTTCCACCTCAGTCACATACACTCTTCTAGTCAGTTTTTCATTCTCCATCCCCTCCAGGTGGTCAAACTATCTCCAACTATTTTTCTTAACGTTTTCAATCACATTAAAATGAATACCAATACAAAAGTTTGCCGTACCTATATATGAGAAATCTCTGCGATTTTATAGATTCCTATTTTACGAATTATATATCAGAGATTGTATTCAAAATAAAATTTGCTATTATTGTTTTTTTTTTATCTATGAAAAATATTTCTTTGTTGTCACCAACAACCATATCGTTATTTTTGTCTTTTTCCTGCCTTTATCCGGAGGGTGTGGGGGGGAGAGGAGAGCCTTCGTCGTTTCTCTCCTTTTCTCGTACACGTTTGTTGTATCTTTCGAATCAGTTGCACCTCTAACTGGTAACCTCGTTATGGGTCAATAGGCCTCCTGTTATCTGTACTTGCTGTGTGCTGCTACGTACTCCTGTATTGTCTCACAAGCTATAAAAGATGTAGGAGGCGTGATGAAGTTGGGTTATCATCAGAACTGACCTGCATCACCCTCATCAGTACCATCATACTCAGCATCACCATAAAGAGTAGGAGGCGTGATGTAGCAAGGTGGAGCGGCCTGCCACTCTACTACACCTGTACCCACTTAACACCTTGACCCTTTAGTCTTTAAGTTCTTTATGCTGTTTTTTATCTCCTTCCTCTGTAGTTAACTTTGGTTTAGTCATGTCCTTCATTCTCAGCTTCGGTCTTTCGTTTACTTCCTTTTCTCTCAGCGTTTTTCTTTTTGTCTCCTGTTTTTCATGTTCTATTGTTTTATTAGTCCTTTAAGTTTCTCTCTCTCTCTCTCTCTCTCTCTCTCTCTCTCTCTCTCTCTCTCTCTCTCTCTCTCAACTATATCACAGCGATAAAACAACAGGACAAGTAGGAGCCAAGGTGAAGTAAGGTGGAGAGGCCTCAGATTTTAACAGAGGTTTCTCCAGCTCGACCCGTACACCTCTCACAGGCTTTTTTCTGTCCGAGCGAGATATTGCTTTAAGTAGTTTTTTGTTTGTTTGTTTGTTTGTTTGTTTCTTCTTTTGTTTCTTTGTTTTACCAACATTATGGAAAAACGGCTGAATGAAATTACATGAAACATTTAGGATATGTGGGCACTGGTTCTCAAAGAAAGTGATTAAATTTGGAACGTAATCGAGTGACCTTGAAAGGTCAAAATCGAGGTCACGGATTTCCAGAGGGTTATAACTTGAAAACGGTTGAAGATAGAGATATTTACTATTAGGAACATACAGGAACTCGTAATATGGGCTTTCATTTGGCACTAAGACCTTTGACCTTCAATGACCTTGAAAGGTCAAACTCAAGGTCACAGATATTCAGGGGGTTTTAACTCGAAATTGGATGACGTTAGAGAGATATTTACTTCTATCAACATACAGGAATTCCCATATGGGTTGTTAATTGGTACCTTGACCTTTGACCGTAAATGACCTTGAAACGTCAGACTCAAGGTCTCGCATATTCAGGGGGCTATAAATCAAAACTCGTTGGAGATAGAGACATTTACTAACACAAGATATAGGAAGTCTCATATGAGTTCTTGTTTGGCATACTGACCTTTGACCTTGAGTGACCTGGAAAGGTCAAACGCAAGGTCACGGATTTTCTGATGGCGTAACTTTAAACATTTGTGCCATTACCTTAGACTTTAATTGTGCACTGATGCTAAATGGCAGAAACGAGTCGGTATTTAACAGCAATAAAATAAATGCTGTCGGGCGAGGTTTGTTGTGCCCGGCACCGCTTGATATTTTTATAATATTTGTATTTTACCATTTCATTACATTTTAATTTTCATTCTATACCCATTTTTTGTTCTTCATTCTTTCTTTCTTTTTTCTTGTTTTCCCTTTCTTATTTCTTAATCCTGTCGCAATTATTATCTTCTCTACATCCCAGTTTCTTATAATTTCTCTTTTCCATCTCCTATGGTCTATCATCTCCTTTACTCACATTTTTGCTCTTCTTTGTATTCAATCACTCATTTTTTTCAACCTCATTTTCTTTCTTTTCTAATTCCTCTCATTCATTTTCTTTCTTTTCCTGCTTCATTCATTCCTGTATTTTTCCATTACCTTCCAGCATCACAAGCAACAGGAGAGGTAGGAGGTGAGAAGAAGCATAATGGATCGGCCTGGGACTCTACTACAGGTGTACCGACTTCATGGCATCAGCTGAGATTCTCTCTCTCTCTCTCTCTCTCTCTCTTTCTCTCTCTCTCTCTCTCTCTCTTTCTCTCTCTGTCTTCCCTTTGTTTTTACAATATTACAGCAATAAAGCAACAAGGTAAGTAGGAGCCAAGGTGAGGTGAGGTGGAGCGGCCTGAGATTCTAACAAAGGTTTCTCCAGTTCGACCCACTCCTTCATGCAAGTTTCTTTTTATTTTTATTTTTCATTCACCCACACTTTTTTTTTCTTTCATTTTCTTTCTTTTATCTTTTTTCTGATTTATCTTTCATTTTTTTCCTTTCTCTCTGTCCCCATCCTAATTTCTTAATCCTTTCGCCTCTATTATCTTCTCTTCATCCCAGGTTCTTATAATTTCTTTTTTCCCTTTCCTTGTATCTATCCTCTTTCTTACTCACAGTTTTCATCTTTTTGTATTCATCTAATAATTTGTCTAAATTTCTCTTTCTTTCTTCTCTCATTTCTGTCATTCGCTTTGTCATTGCTGTGCTCATTTTCTTCCTTTCCTGTCTTTCGTATTTCTTTATCTACTTTTTCCTGTATATTTGTCTCCTTTATTTCATGTTTTTCCCGTCTTCTCGTTTTAGGTTACTTTTATTAATTTTCATTGCTTCTTTCTCTCTTTTTCTATTTCCGTGTCATTACCTACAGTGGAGGTAGAAGGCAAGATGAAGTAAGGTGGAGCGGCCTGGGATTCTAGTACTTGTGAACTGAATTAATACCACACTATTTATGCTTCATTTTCTTTTGTTTTCCTAGCTTTCTTTCTTTCCCTCTCCTTTAGTTCACGTGTTACTTCGTTCCCGTTCTTCTTTCTTCCAATTTTCTCAGTTTACTTCTATGCTTCCCCTTTCTTCCTCTTGTCGTGTCCGTTCATTTTTCCCCCACTTCTTTATCATTTCCATTCACGGTCTCTTCGCGTTCTTTCTTTCATACCTTTTTCTCTTTTCTTACTCATTCTATATTTTTCTTTCTTTCTGCTGTCTTTTTCTTTCACTAGTTTGTTGTAATAATGCAACGAGAGAAGTAGGAGTGATGTAGGGGGAACGTCCTGGGATTCTAAAAGATGCGTTGGGAGTCAGGGTTCCTTTTTACTCTCGTTCCGAATATCCTTTATTTTTCATTCTCTTGTCCTTAGTTTTTCCGTTTAGACTCCTTCGACTTTTGTTATCATTCCCTTCGTTGATCTTCTTTTCTTTACTTATTTTTCGTATTCATGTCTTTCATATATTTTATTCCTTTCAACCTTCTATTTTTTATAATCATTCCCAACTGTATGTCTCCCATTCTTTCTCATTTTTATCAGTTTCCAAAATTTGCCTTCTGTCTGTATTAATTTTCTTTTTGGTCATTTTCGGATTCACATTTCTTTCGTTTTTTCATTTCTTTCTTTTTCTTCCTACTTCACTTCTCCATAATGAGGGATCAGAGACTTCAAGAAATACAGGAAGTGAGATGAATTAACATTATTGCCATCAGTTATGACTTACAGTATATTATCATTATCATCACTCCCTTTTCCACTATTATGAAGATCATTATCATCATCATCATCATAATCATCATCATCATCATCGTCGTCATTTATACTAATACCATTACTATCATCAAAATTCATATAAATTTTCTTCACGAATACTCACTACCGCCACCACCATCATCGTCATCATCATTATGGTCATCATCATCATCAACACCACCACCACCAAAGTCAGCTATACACATAAAAATCATCACTATATTACAGCATCACAAGGTACAGGAGAGGTAGGAGGCGAGATAAAGTAAAACTTAATGGCCTGGGACTTTACTATAGGTGTTCCGACTTAACGCATTTACATTTTTACCGTGTTTTCATTCTATCTCTGATTCATCCTTTCCTTCTTTATTTCACACTTCCTTTCATTTCATCCTCTTTTTCTTCCTTCTTTCTACATTTTCCATGTTTTTTCTCCTTCCTTTTTGTCGGTTTAGCTCCTTTTCCTTCTTCCAATATCCTTTCCTTACTTTCCTGCTTTTTTGCTTTATTATTTTCTCCTTTTCTCTCCTTGTCTTCCTCTCTCTGCTTCCCATCTCCACTATATTACCGCGATACAGCAACAACAGACGTAGAGGCCAATGTGACGTAAGGTGGGGCAGGCTGGGACTCTGATAAGTGTCCCGACTTCGACCCTGGCGTCTGTTGTGGTTCCTTTATTTATATCGCTTTTTTTTTCCCATGCTCCGTTATCTCATTTTCATTTCCTTTGTTTTCTCCTTTTCCCGCTTTCTTTCTCCATTCCTCTTTATTCGTCTCTCCTCTTTTTATTCCTTTCATTTCCATTTCCATTTTGTTTTCTGCTTTCTATCGCCCATTCTTTGGCATTATTGGATTAATTCACTTTTTCCCCTCTTTTACTATTTACATCGTGCTTAATATATATATATATTTTTATTTTTTATTTCTCTCCTTCTTCCGTTGTTTTAAAAGTTTTGTTTCATTCTTCTTCTTGATTCCCCCCCCCCCCCCGCTCTCTCTCACTCTCAGCTGGCCTCTTAATTGCTTTCGTCCCCTCCTTTTTTTTTTTTTTTTTGTCATTTCTGTTCCAATTTCTCCTGTCGTTCTACACTTCATTTTTGGCACTTTTCTTTTGCACCTCTTTTTTTCTTTTCTCCCTTTCTCATTTCCTAACTACACGATAATAATAAAACTATTTAATAAAATACATTATGGAATACAATGCAAGTGTTTATGTGATGATTTTGAGGAATGCAGTACATACCAATTTTACGATGGTATCATCAACATGATCATGATGATGATCATCATAATGGACCGGTTGGCCAATGTTAGGCAGTTACTGTCAAAGGGTGTGGTAAGTCTGTGAGTATAAAACAAGGAAAATAAAGAATTAATCTTAAGTCTGATGAACCATAGTCGCATTTTTTTTTCTTTTTACAGGGCCTAGAGCACTGATGGCAGGATTACTACAAATCCTCTGGTAGTAAGCAGTAAATAAAGGTTTTAATGAATGTATGCAGCTTGAAATATCTGTCCAAAACTGAATAAAATAATCTGGAGACAGCAAGAACGAAATATTTAAGCACAAAAATACTAGATGCCGGAGTTACAGGGCCCCTCGGTTAATGTCCTTGGTGTGTAGTGGTGTGGGAGGCTTAGTTTGTGTGGTGATCATTCCTGTGCTGTGCTGTGTTATGGGAGGCTGATAATGTGTACTCTATTGTGGTGTTGTGTGGTCTGGTGTAGTGTAGTGCTGTTTGGTGTTGCACTCGTTGGTGTGGTGTGGTGTTTTTTCACTCGTCTCTCAGGTCTACGGTAGTGCAACATCTGGCATCCAAAAATCGTCAACCTCAGACGGACAGAACCGCTGCCAGAGATGCTGCAGGCTCTATAAATACGTCATGGGAGTGAAGGGTCTAGGCAAGGCCGTATCCAGGATTAAAGTTCGAGAGAGAGAGAGAGAGAGAGAGTGTGTGTGTGTGTGTGTGTGTGTGTGTGTGTGTGTGTGTTTCTTGTGCTGATTTTTTTCGTACTTTCTCCTCTTTTCTTCTTTCTTTTTTCCTTTCTTTGATATTTCTTTATTTTTCATTTTATGTTCAATCCCTTTTATTTTTTGCTTTTTCTCTCTAAGAGTCTCTCGAGTTTACTTTATGAACTAACTCATTTTTTTCCTTTGTCTCGTATTTCTGTCTTTCTATTCTGGTAGATTTCTCAAATTTCCCATTTTTCTTTCTCGTTCTTTCATCTTTCAATACATTACAGGAGCAAATGCTATAGCTAAGAGGTAGAGGTGAAATGAAGTACGGTAAGATCGCTGTCATGAACACTGATCTATATCATTATCATCACCATCATCACCATCATCCTCAGCATCATGAAAATCATCTCACTTCAGTCATCATTATCATTATCCTCCGCAATTATTTAGACATCATTCTCTTTCTTTCCCCAATTCTTTCGTTCCTTCTACATTTCTCCTTTGTTTCTTTCTTCTCTTCCTATTATCCTTTCTTTCAAAATAATCATCTTTCTTTTCCATTCTTAATATATTACCTTCTTTTATTTTTCACGTTTTTTTCTCCTTGTCAATCCTCCTGTTTCTTTCTCCTTTCGTTGCTCCTTCACTTTTTTTATTGTTTGCCTCAACTTTTCTTCACCATTATACAGCATATTTTATTACATATTATATATTCTTATTCCATTCTATCCTTTTAAGAGGAGAAAAGAGGTAGGCAAAAACTTAAAAGGTTTTTATTATTATTAATAAAATACTTTTTTCCCTGTTTTCCTAATTTTTATCATTTTTCTTTCATTAATTGTTTTGTTTTACTTTGTGTTTTTTTCTTCTTTAAGTTGATATTTTTCTTATCAACTCAGACATTCTTTTTCTTTCAATATCCATCTCGATCCAAATATTTCATGTCTTTTCTGTCTCATTTCCTTTCGTCTTTACTACGTTACTTTCTCTCTTTCTTCCTTCCTTCATTGTCCACTATTTTACAGCGTCACAAACTACCAGACAGGTAAGGGACGGGATGAAGTACGATGTCATCATCAGTACTAAGCTATTGCACATCACAACCATTACCTCCACCACCAACACTATGATCATCATCATTAATATCCATAAAGTTAACCTCTTAACTAAGCCAAGCCATGTCAGTTTCACCATTATCACCACCAACATATCATTTTCACGATCATCATCACTGCCACCTCCATTACCATCATCAGCTTCTTAGATCCGGGCATTATATTGCATCATCACAAGCTGCAACAGAGGTAGGAGGCGAGGTGAAGTAAGGTGGAGCGGCCTGAGACTCGACTACACATTATTGGGTTCAAACCTTCACCGCCACATTGAACTTCATTTTCTTTACTTCCTCATTTTTATTACGTTCTTGTTTTCATTATTCCTTTCTCTTTGGCTCTCCTTTTCTTTATTCCACATTGTTATTTACATGTATGTTTTTCCTTTCTCAATCTTTTTTCAGTTCTTGTTTTCCTCTTATGCTTTAGTTTTCATTCTTTATTTTCTCTGTTTAATTCACTCCTATTGTTCTTACTTCCCTTTTCTTAGCTATGTAACAGCAGTAAGGCAACAAAATAAGTAGGAGTCAAGGAGAAATAAAGTGGAGCGGTCTGAGCATCCAATAAAAGTTCTTGGGTTCGACCTGAAATCTTCGCGGTTCCTTTTCATTTTCATTTTTGTCTCGTTTTTCTTTCCTTTTCCCACAGACGGTTCATTTGTTTCCTATTCTATGTTTCATTCTGTTACTTTTCGTTCTTCTCTTCAACACAAAAGCATCATAAGCTGCAAGAAAGTTAGGATCCTTTATAAGTCCGACCCAAAACCACTAATATATTACATCACAAGCTGCAAGAGAGGTAGGAGGCGAGATGAAGTAAGCCCACCCCACCTGCCACTCTACTACAGGTTTATTGAGTTCACACCTTTGATTTTTCCTCCTACTCCTTTTCTTAACAGATTTCTGTATATGTTTGTGTTGTTCCCTTTTGTACTTTGCCTTTCTCATTTTCCCATATTTTTCTCGCATTTTCTCTCTCGTTCGTTTATCTTTTTTTTTTCTTTCCTTCACTCCCCTCCCCTCTTTTTATGACATACCTTCTGCTATTTGCTTTCTTTTCCTCTCACCAAAACTGTCTCCTGGTATGGTCTCCATTCCCTCTCTTCTCTCCGTTTCCATTTGGTCGTTCTCTCTCTCTCTCTCTCTCTCTCTCTCTTTTCTTCTTCTTCTTCTTCTTCTTCTTCTTCTTCTTCTTCTTCTTTTTCCTCTTCTTCTTCTTCTTCTTCTTCATCCTCTATTCCCGGCATTCAACTTCCTATATTTACTTCAGTTTTCTCTTCGTTTATTTCATTTTTTGTGATATCCCAGGTTTTATCATCTCACTAATGGATGTGGAGGACTAATAGACCTAAGAGTTATTATTACAACGACTTGAAAAATATGACCATAAGGGAAGGAGGATGAAGCAAAACTGTCAGAAAGGTTTTGGTGAAGGCGTCAGAAGGAGGATGAATAATATGGGTCAAGAGAGTTCAGAGCATTTAGTACGAATGAAATTATTCTTACTATAGCGAAGAACACACTTGGCATGATTCCGTACAGAAGCATAAAAGAGACGAGATTCAGGGGTGGGTTGGCGCCAGTACCTTTTGTAGGCTTCCTCCTCCATGTCACCCTGTCCCCTACCGTTTGGCTGCCCTCTCTCCAACTGACATCACCTTCTCTCATACATCATTCTACTTATTACCCTTCAGCTTATCCTGTCTTCCCCTGCTGGTCTCCCCTTCCACCTCAGTCACATACACTCTTCTAGTCAGTTTTTCATTCTCCATCCTCACCACGTGGTCAAACTATTCCCAGCTATTTTTCTTAACGTTTTCAATTACATTTTATTTAATACCAATACAAAACTTTGCCGTACTTATATATGAGAAAACTCTGCGATTTTATAGGTTCATATTTTAGAAATTACAGATCAGACTTTGTATATATAATAAAATTTGCTATTATTTTTTTTATCAATGAAAAATACATCGTTGTTCTTGTCAACAATCATATCGTTATTTTTGTCTTTTTCCTGTCGTTATCCGGAGGTGTGGGGGGGAGAGGAGAGCCTTCGTCGCTTCTCCCCTTTTCTCTTACACGTTTGTTGTATCTTTCGAATCAGTTCCACCCCTAACTGGTAATCTCGTTATGGGCCAATAGGCCTACTGTTATCTGTACTTGCTGTTTGCTGGTACGTACTCCCGTAGTGTCTCACAAGCTTCGGTTTTTCGCGTACTTCCTTTTCTCTCAGCGTTTTTCTTTTTGTCTCCTGTTTATCATATTCTATTGTTTTATTATTCCTTTAAGTTTTTTACTTTTCTTTCACCTTCCTCTCTCTCTCTCTCTCTCTCTCTCTCTCTCTCTGATAACGAGGTTTTTCAGTCCACCAAGGTATTATTTCCTCTCTTATTTCCTGTACGACAAATGCCGGAGGGTCTGGAGGGTGGGAGAGAGAGCTCTCTGCTGTGCTTTCCTTTTCTCCCGCTCCAACAATTATAGCACTGTATTAGTATTAAGGCCGGACCGCCTCGCAGGGACCGTATGGTCTGTGTATCTATGTAACTCACTCTCTCTCTCTCTCTCTCTCTCTCTCTCTCTCTCTCTGTATATATATATATATATATATATATATATATATATATATCTATATATATATATATATATATATTACAGGGATAAAACAACAGGACAAGTAGAAGCCAAGGTGAAGTAAGGTGGAGCTGCCTGAGATTTTACCAGAGGTTTCTCCAGCTCGACCAGTAGTCCTCTCACAGGCTTCTTTCCGTCCGAGCGAGGTATTGTTTTTGGTAGAGTTTGTTTGTTTGTTTTTTTCTTCTTTTGTTTATTTCTTCGTTTGTTTGTGTCTTTGTTTGTTAGCAACATTACGGAAAAACGGCTGAATGAAATTACATGAAACATTCCAGGATGTGTGGGGAGTGGCCCTCAAAGAAAGTGATTAAATTTTGAAGGTAATTCATTGACCCTGAAAGGTCAAAATCGAGGTCACGGATTTCCAGAGGGTTATAACTTGAAAACGGTTGAAGATAGAGATATTTACTATTAGGAACATACAGGAACTCGTAATATGGGCTTTCATTTGGCACTAAGGCCTTTGACCTTCAATGACCTTGAAAGGTCAAACTCAAGATCACGGATATTTAGGGGGGTTTTAACTCGAGATTGGATGACACTAGATAGATATTTACTTTTATCAACATACGGGAATTCCCATATGGGTTTTCAGTTGGTACCTTGACCTTTGACCGTAAATGACCTTGAAACGTCAAACTCAAGGTCACGCATTTTCAGGGGGTATAACTCAGAACTCGTTGGAGATAGAGATATTTACTAATACAAGATATAGGAAGTCTCATATGAGTTCTCGTTTGGCAGCCTGACCTTTGACTTTGAGTGACCTAGAAAGGTCAAACGCAAGATCGCGGATTTTCTGATGGCGTAACTTTAAACATTTGGGCTGTTACCTTAGACTTTAATTGTGCACTGATGCTAAATGGCAGAAACGAGTCAGTATTTAACAGGAATATAATAACTGCTGTCGGGCGAGGTTTGTTGTGCCTGGCACCACTTGTTATTTTATAATATTTTCATTTTACCATTTCATTACATTTTAATTTTTCATTCTTTGCCCATTATTTTGTTCTTCTTTCTTATTTTTCCCTTTCTTATGTCTTAATCCTTTCTCCTTTATTATCTTCCCTACATCCCAGTTCCTTATAATTTCGCTTTTCCATCTATGGTCTATCATCTCCTTTACTCACATTTTTGCTCTTCTTTGTATTCATTCACTCATTTCTTTCAACCTCATTTTCTTTCTTTTCTAATTCCTCTCATATATTTTCTTTCTTTTCCTGCTTCATCCTTTCCTGTATTTGTCCATTACCTTCCACCGTCACAAGCTACAGGAGAGGTAGGAGGCGAGATGAAGCATGATGGAGCGACCGGGGACTCTACTACAGGTGTACCGAGTTCATGTCATCAGCTTAGATTCTCTCTCTCTCTCTCTCTCTCTTTTCTTGGCTTTTTCTTCCTGCATTCAAAACTTCTTTGAAATATACTCCTCTCTCTCTCTCTCTCTCTCTCTCTCTCTCTCTCTCTCTCTCTCTCCTATGTTACATCAGTAAAGCAACGAGACAAGTAGGAGCCAAGGTGAGGTGAGGTGGAGCGGCCTGAGATTCTCATAAAGGTTTCTCCAGTTCGACCCACCCCTTCGTACAGGCTTCTTTTTATTTTCATTTTTTTTCATCCATCCACTCTTTTCTAACCTTTAATTTTCTTTCTATTGTCTTTCTTTCTGTTTTATCTTTAATTTTTTTCTCTCTCTCTCTGTCCCCATCCTAATTTTTAATCTTTTCGCCTCTATTATCTTCTCTTCATCCCAGTTACTTATAATTTCTCTTTTCCATCTCCTATTATCTATCCTCTTTTTTACTCACAGTATTCATCTTTATTGCATTCATCTAATAATTTTTATAAATCTCTCTCTCCTCTCTCATTTCTGTCATTCACTTTGTCATTGCTGTGCTCATTTTCTTTCTTTCCTGCCTTTCGTGTTTCTTTATCTACTTTTTCCTGTATATTTGTCATTTCTTTTTTTCATGTTTTTCCTGTCTTCTTCTTTTAGGTTACTTTTATTAATTTTCACTCCTTCTTTTTCTCTTCATTTCCGTGTCATTACCCACAGTAGAGGTAGAAGGCAAGATGAAGGAAGGTGGAGCGGCCTGGGACTCGAGTGCAGGTGAACCGAGTGAACACCTTACCATTTGTGATTCATTTTCTTTTTTTTTTTCCCTTACTTCTTTTTTTTTTCCTCTCCTTTATAAGAAGTGTTTATTTCCTTTCTTTTTTCTTCCAGTTTCCTCAGTTTATTTCTGTTTCCCCTTTCTTCCTCTTATCATGTCCTTTCTTTTTTCTCTTTTTCATTTTCATTTCCATTCAGTGTCTTCTCGTGCTCTTTTTTTCATTTCTTTTTCTCGTTATCTTACTCATCCTATTTGTTTATTTCTTTCTGCTGTCTTTTTTCACTATATTACAACAATAAAGCAACAAGAGAAATAGGTGTGATGCAGGGGAACGTTCTGGGAGTCACAGCCTCAGTTCGGTCGAGTTCCTTTTTACTCTTCTTCCCCATTACCTTTATTTTTCATTCTATTGTCTTTATTTTTCTCCTTTTAGTCTCCTTCGTCTCTTGTTTTCATTTCTTTCGTCGATCTCTTTTTTTTCCTTTTTTACGTTCTAATGTCTTTCATATTTTTTGTTCTTTCACCTTTCTATTTTTTTAAATTCATTTCCTTTTCTCTGTCTCCTGTATGTCTCCCATGCTCTTTCATTTGTATTAATTTCTGAAATTTGCCTTCTGTCTGTGTTAATTTTCTTTTCTGTTATTTCACGATTACTCATTTCTATTTTTTCTATTTCTTTCTTTTACTTTCTGTTTCCTGTTTCCATAATAATACATCGCAGGCTACAAGAAATGCAGGAAGAAAGATGAAGTAACGTTATTACCATCAATACTAACTCATTGAATATCATCATTATCACCAGCGCCGCCGCCACCACCACCACCACCACCACAACAACAACAACATCAATGCAACAACTCCCTTTTCCATTATCGTCATCATCATCATCATCATCATCATAATTGTGCGATTATATTAACTGTCATCAAAACTAAATAATATCATCTTTTGAAGTACAAACATCATGATCATCATTACCATCATTTTCTCTATTGACATAACCACATTCAACTACATCACATCAAAATCATCACTATCTTACAACATCACAAGGCACTGTGCAAGAGATGTAGGAGGAGAGATCAAATAAAATGGAAAATCTGGAACTTTACTACAGATGTGCTGATTAAACACCGTTTATTTTCTTTTTCTCTCACTTTCTTCCTTTCCTTCGTCCTTTTTTTTCACGCTTCCTGTCATTTCTTCCTCCTTTTCTTCATTCTTCCAACATTCCCCAATTTTTTTCTAATTTTTTTCATTTGTCGTTTCAGTTCTTTTTCCTCCTTCCAATTTCCTTTCTATTCATTCCTGTCTTTTTGCTTTATTTCTTCCTCCTTTCTCCTGTATTCCCCTTGTCTTTCTCCCTCTATTTCCTATCTTCACTATATTGCATCGATACAACAACAACAAGAGACGTAGGAGCCGAGGTGAAGTAAGATGTAGCTGCTTGGGACTCTGATAAAAGTGTTAGTTCTACCCTGTCATCTAGTTATTTCCTTTATTTATATCATTTCAATTCTTCATATGCTCTATTATCTCCATTTTTTTCTTTTATTCTCTCGTTTTTTCCTTTTCTTCCTGCTTTCAGTCCTTTATTTCTTTCTCCTCTTTATGTGCCGTTAACCCCCTTTTCCTTTTTGCTTTCTGCTTTACGTCGCCCATTCTTTGGCATTTACTTGATTAATTCTCTTTTCTTTTAATTTTACTATTTAAATCGCACTTAATTTTAATTATTTTATATTATCTTTTTACCCTTCTTCCATCATTTGAAGTTTTGTTTCATTTTCTTGCTTCTCTCCCTCTCTGTCTCAGCTGGCCTCTTTTTTTTTTTTACTCACATCCCCTCACTTTTCTTTTTGTCATTTCAGTTGCAATTTCTCCTGTCGTTCTACACTTCATTTGTGTCACTTTTCTGTCTTTCTCGCCCCTTTTTCTTTTTGTTTTTCGCATTTCGTAACCATATGATAAAATGTAAATAAACCATTTAGCAAAATACAATTCGGAATACAAGTTTTTCTTTGGCAATATTAAGGAATGAAGTGCATACCAATTTTACGATGGTAATCATCAACATCATCATCATAATCATCATCATAATGGACCGGTTGGCCAATGTTAGGCAGTTACTGTCAAAGGGTGTGGTAAGTCTGTGAGTATAAAACAAGGACAATAAAGAATTAATCCAATGTCTGATAAACCATAGCCGCATTTTTTTCTTTTTCCAGGGCCTACAGCACTGATGGCAGGATTACTACAAATATGACGTAATCGTAATGGAGGCTTTGATGTGTGACCAGCAGACCTAAAGGAATACGATAATTATAACATTATTCAAAGATATTTCCTTTCAGTCCCTTGAGTTGCATGACGTATTTCCTTGACATATTCTTACTCCTGCAAGACAATTGTATTTTCTTGGGAAAGTACCCATTTAATTATTACAGGAGTAAATTAAAGTCACAACAATATTTTCAAGGTAAGTCTGTCCTCAGGTAAACAGAATCACATGAGGGTAGCAAGAATAGTATAAGAGGAGGCCATCGTACTGAAGAAGTTAAGGTGAGGTTTCAATATAGTCAAAATATAATATAACACAGACAAACATTACTTAGTACGTGGCTTCTCGGGTCATTCTCTCACTCCGGCAGTAAATGAACCCCAGTGAAACTGCGAATCACGTCAGTCACCCTCTAACCGTGGGAGAGGATCCACGTAGCGGCAGTGTTGTGATGGATGTAAACAAATGAGGTCAAGGATATACACAGCTTTCCCCATAATACTGATATAAACAGAGGTCTCTCTATCTACTGTATATACGTAGGCTGTTTCTCCTGTACCTGGGGGTGGTCAAGACAGGAGGACACACCAAAATACTCATCCACACACACACATTTACTCGAGTCTTAGCCTCTAAGGGGAGAAGGGGAGTTAAGAAAGCAAAATGTTAATAACTCATTGACTGATACGATTTCTCTCAGTGGCACCAAATCGTCAGCAGAAGACTTCAAAAAAGAAATCCAATTGTATCGTTACTAGAGGAGGAGTTAACGGAAATGTTTCATAATCGTTCGCTTTTACGAGGACTCTCATCTCAACGAAATTGTCGTGTTTTGGCTTGAATAAAATGCTACCTCCAGGGAAGGGTGGAGTACGGTACGGTACGGTACGGAATTACTGTACGGTTTGGTATTTTTTCACCTGTAAGTACGATACGAAATTACGGTACGATATTTCTTTTAAGTAAAGTACGGTAAAAAATTAAGTTATATTTTCCGTACCTTTTCCGTACCCATTCCGTACTTATTTATTCAAATGTGACTGTCCACTGTCCACAAAAATCCAGATGACAAATTTTGACTTTTAGATAAGGTAACCTAATAATTTCCTTGACGAATGTTCTATTTGAAGATATACCCTTATGTTTTAGCGTGTGTGTGTGTGGGGGGGGGGGTACAGTCCAAGGTCGGTACGACTGTACGGGTACGGCCCGGGAGAGGTGTACTGTCGCTGACCGAATAATCGCGTCCAGTTCCTGTCCATAGTCCACATACTCTGTTGCAGCCAGTGGACCCCAGCGCCAGCTCATTAATTTCGTGGGACGGCAGTAGGCGCCAAGCACAGTGTTGCCAACCATGGGGAATTATCCCCAGATTTAGGGAATTCGGGGTACAAATGGGGAAATGGGGAAATCGGCTTTCAATTTGGGGATTTTTTGCCAATGGCAGGATACGTAACCGATAAACTGAGCTGTAGAAATTGAAATAGGTTATATCTAAATATCGTAATTTCAGGGTGATTTTATATTTTCTAATATGAAACAATAGTGCATCTGTTTTTCATCAATAAAGTCGATATTTCGTGTGCATTCGAATGAACGAAAATGGGTGACATCATCATCATCAGCAGCAGCAGAGATCAGCTGAGTAATAATAATGATAATGATGCCTTCCACAAACCGTACCTTGTATTATTTTTCCTGTCCAGAAGTAACACTACAGAAAAAGAAATTAGACATACCCTAGGTTAACTCAAAAGTAATTTGAGTGATGTTAGTCTGTGTAATGTTTTTCTTCCTAATTCAAGGATACTGTGATGAGGTATAATTTATATGTTTCGTATATTGCATATTCCTAGGCTAACCCAGAAGCAATATAGGTGATATTGTTTCTACCATTCATAAGTGAAGTGTAACACTACCCAAGAGTATACTGTTGATACTGTATGCTTAATGTTCGTCATAACTCAAAAAGTAGATTACTTCTATAGCCACTGTATATGTTTCCCTCAAAATAATATGATACACAATTAGAAAAACCTGTATTTTAATCAGTCAGTTGTGAATAACCTTTTCTTCTTAATATGTTTGCAATAATTGATCTATTGGACTGAACCTGCACAATAATAATTAGAGATCATAATATTACTGAATGAGGAATTCTGGGGAATTTTAGCCTGGAGCTATGGGGAATTTTGGTTGTCTATGGTTGGCAACACTGGCCAAGCAGCTGGCAGGGACAGATGTGCTAGCTAAGTTACTTATTGAAATTTGGTGAAGTGTGCAAGTTTGTCTATCACCTGCAATTTGGTAAGCTCTAATTACCTTGGTGGTGCAGTGGACAAGGTGTTTTGTACATTTAATGTGAGATTGAGGGTTCGAATCCTCTTCGGTTACCTCACTGAAAAACTAATATTATTGCATTCATTGACTAAAGAGATTTGGTGGGTTGGTGGAGTTAAATACTTGATCATGTCCCTGGTAAATAGCTTATTGCCGTTTCAGTTTTTATTAGGTTATATTGGGAGGATAAGTTGCCAAAAATGAAAGTATAGTAATTGATTTTTCATTATACAGTTGTATAGGCCTACACGGTTTTGTAAACCTCTTAGAAGGTGTGAACGTAAGTCGCATTTTGAACACCTTATTTTGGTTATCAAACTTATCAGACGATTGTATGGAGCTTAAAGGATCTGTGTGACTGACTTTAAAGGGTAAAAACTTCCCTAATATTGTCTGCGTCAAATTATAATTTTTGGCCAAACTATAATGAACATAGAGTTGTGTTTACTTTTAAATGGGAGACATGTAAGTAATTACGAGAAACATATGGCAGTGGTTATTATATACAGTATATTTCTAATATTTGAAATTTGTTTTGCTGTACGTATCTCGTATATTCATTGCCCACTGTAGGCTTACAGAGTTAAGTGATTAATTTATAGATTTGTTTATACAGTAGTATATAAATAATGATTTGGATTAGGTATTTACTGTAGGGCCGGATGCATCATTGCTGCTTGACTCATTTATTTTTATGATAGTTTGATTCAAGAACAATTTTTTCAAAGAAAATTCTAGTACATTGAAAGTCAGTATTCCTTATTTATATTTAATATCATTGCCATATGCATGTAAATCAAATGTTAGATCAGCTATCACACACACACACACACACACACACACACACACACACACACACACACACACTTAATATATTTACAGTAATTTCCACTAACAGCAAAAAACACATATACAATGAGTATTGAAACTGGACTAAGAATTGCCTGCAAAGATAATTTATATTATCGATTCATTTTCACTAAAACGTAAGGGCAGGGGTACGAAATTAGGTACGATATTACGGTACGAAATTTTATTTTATCGTGCCAGTACGGTACGGTTCTTTAGGTACGGTACGAAATTACGGTACGATATTTGAAACTACCGGAATTACGATATTTTTTCCGTATCGTACCGTACTGCCATCCTTGCCTCCAGGTAATGTTACCAAGCTTTGGGGAATCGTCTCGCAGTGAAGGGGTAAGTAAAGGCTATGATAAACGTATACAGTTTGAA
The DNA here is from genome assembly GCF_032717465.1 of Coenobita brevimanus. Lineage (NCBI taxonomy): Eukaryota > Metazoa > Arthropoda > Malacostraca > Decapoda > Coenobitidae > Coenobita > Coenobita brevimanus. Next base: position 25,176,380 of record NC_137008.1, on the reverse strand, counting down.
ACCTCTCTCCAAAACTAAGTAACATAATCTGGAGGCAGCACGAATATACAAGGCCAAAAATACTAGATGCCGGAGTTACAGGGCCCCCTCAGTTAATGCAGGTGGTGTTTAGTGGTGTGGGAGGCTGAGTTTGTGTGTGATCATTCCTGTCCTGTGCTATGTTATTGGAGGCTGATAATGTGTACTGTAATGTGGTGTGGTGTAGTGTAGTTCGGTTTGGTGTAGCACGTTTGGTGTGGTTTGGTGTGGTGTGATATGGTGTGCTGTGGTGGTGTGTTTTTTCACTCGTCTCTCAGGTCTGTGGTAGTGCAACATCTGGCATCCAAAAATCGTCAGCTACAGACGGACAGAACCGCTGCCAGAAATGCTGCAGGCTCTATAAATACGTCATGGGAGTGAAGGGTCTAAGCAAGGCCGTATGCGGGATTAATGTTCGAGAGAGAGAGAGAGAGAGAGAGAGAGAGAGAGAGAGAGGGTTTCTTGCGCTCAATTTTTTCGTTCTTTCTCCTCTTTTCTTGTTTCTCTCCTCTTTCTTTGACAGATTTTTCCTTTTTCACGTTGTTTTCAATCCCTTTTATATTTTTGCTCTCTTCTTCGTATCTCAGATTCTCTCGCATTTACTTTATGGATCAACTCATTTTCCCTTTGCCTTGTATTTCTTTCTTTCTCTGTTGATATATTTCTCATCATTGCCATTTTTCTTTCTTCTTGCTTCTTTCTTCATTCACTATATTACAGAAGCAAAAGCTATAAGAACACGAGGTGAAATGAAGTAAGATTGCTGTCATGAACACTGACCTATATCATTATCATCATCATCCTCAGCATCACGAATATCATCTCACTTCAATCATCATCATTATCATTCTCCTTCGCGATTGTTTATACATCAGTCTCTTTCTCCCATTCATTCGTTCCTTCTGAAATTTCTCCTTTGTTTCTTTCTTGTCTTCCTATTCTCTCTCAAATTTTTCACTTTTCCTTTCCTAATACGTTATCCTTTCCTTTTATTTATCATGTTTCTTTCCCCTTGCCATTCCTCCTGTTTCTTTCTCCTTTTATTGTTCCTTCACTTTTTTTCATTGTTTCCCTCTCCTTTTTCTTCACTATCATACAACAATAGAGCAACAAGGGAAGTAGGGGCCAAGGTCAAGTAAGGTGGAGCGTCCTGGGACTCTAAGAAAGGTGCCTAGAATTCCACCCAACTCAGAGCCTTGTCTTTTCATTCCTTTTTTATATTCTTTTTTACTCTTTCTTCTTCCTCTATACTCCTTATATATTATCCCTATTCCATTCTATCGTTTTATGAAGAAAGAAGTAGACAAGAAAATTAAAAGGTTTTTATTATAATTATTAAATACTTTTTTCTCTTTTCCTGTTTTTTTATCACTTTTCTGTCATTACTGGTTTTACACTGTCTTTTTTTTTTCATCTTCCTTTTGTTAATATTTTTCTGATAAACTCAGACTTCCATTTTCCTTCTATTTCCATCTCAGCCCAAATATTTCTGGTCTTTTCTGTCTCATTTCCTATCGTCTTTACTTTGCTGCTTTGTCTCTTCTTTCCTTCATTGTCCACTATATTACAGGATCACAAACTACCAGACAGGTAAGGGACGGGATGAAGTAAGATGTCATCATCAGTACCAAACTATTGCACATCACCGCCATTACCACCACCATCATCACTACCAACACCACCATCATCCATAAAGTTAGCATCTATACCAGTTTCACCATCATTACCACCAACACATCATCATTATTATCACCATCATCATCATCACTGTCACCTCCATTACCATCATCAGCTTCTTACATCTGGACATTATATTGCATCATCACAAGCTACAAGAGAGGTGGGAGGCGAGGTGAAGTAAGGTGAAGCGGCCTGAGACTCGACTACACCTGAATCGGGTTCAAACCTTCACCTCGACATTGAACCCCCTTCCATAACTTCCCTTTTTTTGTGTGTGTGTAATTCTTCTTATTTTCATTCTTCTTTTCACCTCGGCTATCTCTATTTTTATTCCACTCGTGTTATTTACAGATCTGTCTTTCCTTTCTTAAACTTTTTTCACTTCATATATTTTCTTATTCTATTTCAGTTTTCATTTTTTCTTTTTCTCTGTTCTTCTCCTATTGTACTTACCTTCCCTTTCTTTGCTATGTAACAACAGTGAGGCAACAGGATAAGTAAGAGTCAAGATGAAGTTAAGGTGCCAGGCCCGAGAATCCAACAAAATTGTCTCTTGCGTTCGACCACTAATTTTGGGGGTTCATATTTTTTTTTTAATGTTCTTTCCTAATAATTCATTCTTATTTGTCTTTTCTTTTTCCATTGATGTTCATTTTGTTTCTTATTCTATCTTTCATTGTAATTATCACCTTTTTATTTCTCTACTATGTTACATCACAAAATGAACGAGGTAGGGTCCTTCATAAACATGACTAAAAACCACAACAATACATTATTAAAGCAACACACACTACAGAGAGTGGAAGTATGTTTTATAAGTATGACTAAAGTCAGTACACTATTACATCACAAAATATACCAGTTTAACCCGTTTTTTGGCATAATTTAACCAAATTATTCGGTATCTCAAAATACACTTTAAGCAAGTATATATCTGGTGATGTTTTGGGCCACTACGAAGGGTTTTTAAGCCATTACGTATTTAAATTAAGGCTGTGGCAGCCCATTTTTTAAGGGTTTCATTACTTTAGGGAATTTCGTTTTTCGTGAGTGTTCGTGTAAGGTAACCCCCACAAAAGGCAATGTCTTTCGGCTTCACAAAAGACAACGCCTTTCATCTGTGTCTATGCTAGGTTCGGTCAGAAATTTAAAATTCGACGAAACATAGCAATTTGATGACCTATAGTATGTTTTAACATGAAATGATTGTATTTTTTAAAATGAGTCAGCGGTACTCCAGCAACTTTCAGTTTATTAGATCTGACGGCACTGGCACTCCAAGCATTCAGTGATTACCGATGATTGGCAACACTGTAAATGATAACCCACTGTTTTACATTTCCTTTACCATCTACATGCACTGGTACTGGTTTACAGTTTTGAATTTTGTATGAATTTACGTATTTTACTGGAATCATGGCCAGTTTCAGCACACGAGAAAACACGAAAGACTGTTTTCGGCTCATCAGCAGTCTTCCGGTATATCAGTTGCCCATTAGCTGTGATGTCATAAGGGCATATTTGAAACATAAATCCACAAATCCGTCATTGAGCTTAGCCTATGCGGAAACTGTTGCACTTGAAGTAGCAGGAATTTACGAGACAGCTTCCATCCCAACTATTGATTACACCAGTGTTGTTATTCGTGTGGAATGCTTGACAGCAAAGGCACAGGAGCTTATGAAATATCCAGTGAGCAAAAGGACTTCCAACACCTACAGTAGAGAAACTCGCCAGCTTTGACACCTTATCTGACAGTCGTTGCAAATGTTTCAAAAACTTCAATGCACGTGAGAGGTCTGAGTGTCAATGCGCTAGAGCAGACGAGATATCGCCTGAGGAGTGACCTTCCTGGGTTGACCAAAATAGTTGCAGAAAAATGTATAATGGTGGAAAAGACCGGAAGAAGACAGCACAAAATAAGTGTGCAGCAAAAAGAGTGATGAAAAGGAAGCTCTGTGAAGAGTCCACTAGAGATACTAAGCAAATTAATGAAGATATAGTGACAGCATGTATCTTAATGATGATACTGTTGAAGTAGATGGAAGCAAACAGTCAGAACAATGTCAGAATAGATCAGTCTGTCCTGAGCTGAGTCATGTAGCTGATCAATGTCCAGTAAGCAATAGAGACATCTGCGCCATTGTGAATGCAGACTGAAAGATATGAATATTCTTTGTGAAGAAAATAAAGTTGATCCCTAAACTCTGCCGTCCGAGAAAATACTGGAGAAATGTCACATTGCAACAGCATAAAAATGACTTGAAGGAGATCATTTGCATCGGTTTTGGTGGAAAAATCGATCAGAGGCTCAAGAAAACCCCAAATGGTCAGAGAATCGTGACGAAAGATTCTTAATGCTGTCAACGCCCCTTGACGCCAGACGTAGGTGAAGACAAAGTGTAGGAGTTAGTTTTCTGACAATATATTAAACACCGTCTTGAATTTTTGTACAACAACAGGGGACAGTATCCGTGTCCAACCCCAGATCCTTACAGACAGCTACTGATCGCCGGCTCCCTCCGGCTAGAGAGGCGGTGCGACTACGGAAGTCGTGATTCACCCAAATCCCAGACATAATATAAGTGCTCGTAGACATAACACTGGGCGGTGACGCCCTACTTGGATTCTACTTACAACTACTTACGCACTATATTTACATACAGTGCTATATAATATTTACAAAGGGTTACAAACAATTTCCCCCTCATCGAAAAGTGTGTCTCCTGACACAGTGGTGAGGCATTAGAGTCTGAGTATACTCAACCGGGACTACATGGGAGTATAACAACAAATGAGATATTACTACACAATTCACAAAGCTGGATGTAAGAAGGGAATAATATATTTACAGTATATGGCCATGTTGGAAAAATAGCATAAACATATAGGTTTGGTTAATTTACAAATATATATATGTAATCACAAAATGAGTTTTACTCAGAACTACCATTTTCCAGGTCTTTTGGTTGTCGCACTCACCTTGTTTCTACACGGATCTCATGCAACCTTTTGTCCATTCGCTTGAGACACCAATACAGGATACAAACAATTGCAATAAAACCTAGAAAACATAAGACAACCGGAGGAAATACAAAGACTGGATGTGACCAGGAGCGGTTAAATGCTGAAGAGAACTGGTTCATAATAAAATCAGAAGGTTTAGAAAGATCAACATACGTAGCTTCTCAGATGTGATAGAAAGATTGTCTGTTGGTAGATGAAAGGTAGTATTAATAGGTTTGAAGATGTCATACTTGTGGGAGCGAAGTGCGAAGTGATAATGTGTGGCATGGGCTATTATAGACTCAGACTTTACTGTACAGTAATCAGGGGCCTTATATAAACCAACTGCGGATAGTGAACGGACAGGGTTCCCTGGACAAATAAGACTGACAAGAGTTGAGACATTAAAGAAGAAATAGCGGATGTGATTTAGACGAGCATGGTGTACCTGGCCTTTGGGGGCAGGAACAAAGGTACAGACAGGTGGTACTGAGAAGTTATGGACTAAGGCAGATTCGCAAGGAGCAACGCTGCCTGGAAAAAATTGTTAGGAGGTACGCAGCACAAACTCGAGAGTTGGGTGTAAGAAGGGCACATCTACAGAGGTCACTTGAGGAGAGGAAGGCAATATAGAGATGATCATGGGAGAGAAGAAAGTACTCTGAAGAGACAGAGGCTTGTACCAGGGAGTTATTGTACCAGAAGGGAAAAGGAATGATGTGAAAGAGATCGAGTATGATGGAAGAACAAAGAGGAATATGAACAATTATATCTTTAGTAAGGAATGTGGCTTCTAGTATTGGGTAGTAGTGTTCTAAAGAGGAAAATGGAATCATAGGAGACAAGCCGAATGTTGAGTGAGCCCATTCCAAAGTAGAACGAAGGTCAGAGAGAGATACTAAATCTAGGGTCACACGACTATCAACAGCATTGACTAAAATACGAATTAGGCTAGAAACTTGGGAGACAAGAGAGTCCAGAGGAACCTGCAAATTATCAACATGTAATTTAACATACATCAACTCTGATATAATATTTGTCTTTGATACTTCACGCTTAAGAATAATTGTAAAATTATTTACAGTATTGGTAACATCATGTAAATGGTGGCTCATCTGTTGCAGCATAGAATGTTGAACACGTAACACTTAGTGTTGTGACTCTAGGGCATTTGCTAATATAAGTAAGTCCTTTTTTAATCCAGAAAGTTCACGGGTAGTCGCTACACCAAATAACCCACTGAGGATTTCTCTTCCAAGGTCAAAAAGTCCACGTTTCACTCGTGAGCGACCCACAGGCGTTTGGTGAGGGAAGGAATCTTGAAGATGGTTGAACTGGTAACGAATATAATCTAATTTCCAGCAGATGGGTAGGTAGAGTGGGTACAAAAATGTGTCAGTGTGATGTCGACTTTTAATATCTGACAGGAGTCCCTGCAGGTCGTCTAGAAGACGTGCAAGGTCAGGCAGGGCGATGGCCACGGCGGCCAGCGGCTCTAGGTCGTAGCGCAAGGAGACTACATTTCACCACCATTACCTCGCCTCCTGCGCCAACCAAGGCCCCGGGCCATACGGCACCATTATCCTCACCCGATCCAGACCCAACCAGAGTCAGCACTGTCAGCACGTAGACACACGCATCTTTCCTATAAAGTGAAGTGATCTTAGAGGTGATGTTGATACAGATGGTAACGACAGTGTGAGATGATAACGTTATGCAAGAGACTTAGTGGCAGAGCGCAGTTTGGCACGATAGTCATTAACAGTAGGGGAAGGCTGAATAGTAATGTCAGAAGGAAGATTTAGAGAAGAGGAAGAAGGCTAAGTAGGAGTTTGTTGTGAGGATGTGGTTTCTCTTAGTGGTTCCTTCAAGACTATGCATTTTGATGCACGTTTGAGATGATTTGCATGCACCCATGTCATCTCTGCCTTGTGTGGATCTCTTAAATCGAATTAATCCCACTTGCTTTCCACCAAATGTTAATGCTGTCAACGCCCCTTGACGCCAGACGTAGTTGAAGACAAAGTGTAGGAGTTTAGTTTTCTGACAATATATTAAACACTGTCTTGAATCTTTGTACAACAACAGAGGACAGTATCCGTGTCCAACCCCAGATCCTTACAGACAGCTACTGATCGCCGGCTCCCTCCGGCTAGAGAGGCGGTGCGACTACGGAAGTCATGATTCACCCAAATCCCAGACATAATATAAATGCTCGTAGACATAACACTGGGCGGTGACGCCCTAATTGGATCTACGTACAACTACTTACAACTACTTACATACTATATTTACATACTATATAATATTTACAAAGGGTTACAAACAAGATCACTACTCAGTAGCTGCCTTTCCTGACGTCGTTTACATCGACCACGTTTCTCCCGAAAGTGGAAGAGCAGCAGATATTGCCAAGGAAGTCATGTCTGTCATTCGAGAAACAGATTCAACCGATTCGTTGCAAGCTATCGTCTGTGATGGGACAAATGTCAATACTGGCAAGAGAAATGGAGTGATCCGTGAGCTCAAAACAGCTTGGCAGACCACTGCAGTGGCTTGTTTATTTGTTGCATCTTGTTGATATCATTTTCCGAAGGTATTTCGAGGACGTTGATGGTTCGACAACAGGTCCACAAGGCCGCAAAGGAGAAGTAGGTCAATCGCTTGAATTTGACCCAGAAGATCTTCCAGTTGTTGGTTATGAATGTGTTGCTGGAAAAACTTGCATTTTACCAGAAGGATTTGTAAGTGATATAAGCAAAGATCAGGGCTACCTGTACCGTGTATGTTTGGCAGTGCAATTGCCAAGTGGAGATACTAATGAAGGTGTGGGACCATCTGCACAACCAGGACCGCTACATCACGCCAGGTGGCTTACGAAAGCTAATCACGTACTGCGACTTTACATGTCAAAGGAGCAACCATCACCAACCGTAAAACGTCTCGGTTCATTTATTGTGAACTACTATGCTCCTGTGTGGTTCAGGGTGAAAGCCAACAGCTAGCGTCAGGATAGAACCAAAAACTTCTTCTTCACGATGGAGCTTCTTCAAAAGCTGCCGTTGGAGGATCAGGCGATCATTCGTCCTGTGCTTACCAATAACAGCTACTTCTGTCATCCAGAGAACATCCTGTTGTCGGATGTTGCTGATGAAGATGTTGGTGGACGCTCGATGACGATCAAGTTGATGAAACAAGCACAGATGAATGAGAATGATGACCAAATATCAGGTAGACTATTTGAAAATTTGGCACTGAAGATAAACTTCGATGCCAAGAAGTATACTGGGCTGGTAGAGCTTTTTTCTGCCACAGTTCCTTCATTGCTGAAGAACAGACTGGACCAAATGGACGGATCCAACCCATCGTACTGGACGTGTGTCCTTGCCATTCCCTAGGAGTGGAATGCTGCGTTAAGGACGTTACATCCACCACAAGTGAAGTATTTGGGCATGAGTCACGTCATGGTATGCTCGTCCAATGTAAGTGATCTCGCAGCCTGTTCCCGAAGCGGAAAGTAAACAAGACTTTTGATGTGTTCAACTGTTCATGCCATTTCTACTGTTCTTTTTCTTTTTCATGAAATAATGCCTTTCATATGATTGGAATACATTTATTTCAACTGTTACTTTAATTTTTTTAATTGAAAAGTAACACAGTAATTGTATTTTAGTTCGTCCGAAAAAAATAGCATTTTCTAAGTATTTTTGATAAATAACTTTAGTTTTAGATCCAAGTTGCTGGAATGGGTACGTATATATCGAAACTTTTTTTTCGTAATGTTATTGTCATTGTAAAGGAACACTGTTCTGACTATGTTTCAGCCTGGCAGCCCTAAGTTGGTTCCTTTTCGACCCGCAGTAGTCTATACCCTGGTGCATTAATCCGGTAAGGGGTGGCGACAAACTAATCGCCTCCATGTCGCCCTGTCATCTGTCACATGGTTGCCCTCCCTCCAACCCACACCCCGTACGCTCATACATCATTCCATTCCTCGTCAGCATATCCTTAGCCTTCCCCTCCCACTCTCCACCTCCACCTCAGTGATGATTAACACTTTACTAGTCAGATTCCCATTCTCTGTCATGTTCACGTGGTCAAACCATCTCTGACACTTTCTCTTCACGGTTTCAGCTACATCCATCAATACCAAAAAAGACTTTGCTGTACTTAAGTATGAATACATTGTGCGGTTTTATATGTTACCATTTTAACAATTATCGAATAGAGATTGTAGGCACGATAGGATTTACTGTTATTTTTTGCGTACGTATACACATTTACAGGATTGTTCTCTCCAACAATCATGTTTTTTTTTTGCCTTTTTCCTGCCGTTATCCGGAAGGTGTGGTGGGCAGAGAAGAGCCTTCGTTTCTTCTCTCATTTTCTCACATACGTTGGTTATATCTTTAGAATCAGTTGCTTCCCTAACAGATAACCTCGTTATGGGCCAATAGGCCTCCTGTTATTTGTACTTGCTGTGTGCTGCTACGTACTCCTGTATTGTCTCACAAGCTATAAGAGATGTAGGAGGCGTGATGAAGTTGGGTTATCATCAGAACTGACCTGCATCACCCTCATCAGTACCATCATACTCATCACCACCGTAAAGAGTAAGAGGCGTGATGTAGCAAGGTGGAGTGGCCTGCCACTCTGCTACACGTAATACATTATCCTTTATATTTATGCCCCTCCTTGTATATAGCCGGGGCCTATAGTGCTGGTCATATTCGTCCTACCGCCATTCCATCTTTTCGTCCTTCTGTCCGTCCGTCCCGTTTTGCGTTTAGCTTAGTTTCGAAGTAACTGTTAAAATACCTTAATTAAACTTCATACACCGATACATACTGGTGAGAGCATTTCAACCATGCCAAACTCTGATGACCTTGACCTTCCGGATGACCTTGACCTCACATTTCTTGATTTTGCGATTAGCTAATTTTCTTGATAACCCAAGGCGTGCCATTCATGTCCCATGAACATAATTCTAGTTAAGGTTACATCTTTATTTTGTTCTTTATCTCTTGCCCCATTATTTTAAGTGATATCTTTTGGTTCTGGATTTTGGTTTTTGCTTTCCTTTCTCAGTTCTTTCCCTTTCTCTCCCTTTTCCTTTTCATTTTTTTACTTTTCCCCTTCTTACGCTTTTACTTTTTTGCCTTCCCCTCCTCTCTCTCTCTCTCTCTCTCTCTCTCTCTCTCTCTCTCTCTCTCTCTCTCTCTCTCTCTCTCTCTCTCTCTCTCTCCACTATATAACAACAGTAAAGCAACAAGACAAGTAGGAGCCAAGGTGAAGTAAGGTGGAGCGGGCAGAGATTCTAACAAAGGTTTCTCCAGTTACTCCTTACCTCTGATGATCGGCTTCTTTTTATTTTTTTAATTTATTTATTCCCTATTTTTGTTACTTCTCCCTTTTCTCTCTCTGTCCTCTTTTCTGTCCATTCTTTCGTTCGTTCTGTTTTTCTCTCTTTCACCTTCCTCATTTCTTAATCATTTCACCTTCATTACATTTCCTTCATCCCAGTCCCTTACAATTTCTATTTTTCATATCCTATTATATATCCTCTACTCACATTTCTTCTTCCTTGTATTCACCCACTCATTTTTTCAGTATCTTTTTCTTTCTTTCCATTTCCTTCATTCATTGTCTTTCTTTTCCTGGTTCATTCTTTCAGCTTCTTCCTGTATTTTTCCATTATTTTCCAGCATCACAAGCTGCAGGAGAGGTAGAAGTCTCTCTCTCTCTCTCTCTCTCTCTCTCTCTCTCTCTCTCTCTCTCTCTCTCTCATATTCGTGTCATTAGTATGTTCTCCAAGCCAACTCAGCAAAATGTACGTTGATTCTCAGGCTGCCATGACTCACTCTGAACTGAATACAATCGTTTGGCGGCAGCTGGAACAGGATACTAGATCTGTGAAGAAAGTGAAATAAAGAGAATACAACACAGAGACGGACATATAGTAAGGGAGAGAGAGGGGGGGTATAATGCAGTTAGTAAAACAAACAATATCAAATGAACAGAAAGACAGTATCACATGGGAAGGTATAGGAGAGAGTGAGAATGATGAAAATTATAATATGAATCATAATAAGAGATTGTACAGCAGAATATGATGCAGTAAAGAGAAGATAATAAAGGACGAGTATGATAAGAGAATGCACAATAAGAGACAAGATGGAGAAGTGGCAAGCAGGAGGCCAAGACCGAGATAGATCGACACCAAGCAAGACTTTGGGCTGTCAAGACAATCAACGGACACTGTCCTACCTCCTATTATATATCAATTTATTTCTGTGTTTGTGGTGGGTCGTGGCAACCATCATCCACTCACTTGATTTAGTGCTGCCTTCTACTCCCTTCTCCTGTATAATTTTTTTCTGTGTCTCCCTCCTCTGCTCATATTTCTCCCATCTCTCCTGACACTTTCTATTACACTTCTTTCCTTTTCAGGTGTATTATATTGAGAGACAAGCCCAAAGTTTCCTGTAATCCAGAAAACCATTTACAACGCTGGGTGGTAACCATATAACAAACCTATACGAGCTCCTAACGTGTCTAAAACTGTGTTGGCTGAGGGTTAGCGCCCCTTCCGGTAAAACAACTAACTCAAAGACAAACGAGCACCCGTTACGGGAGTTTGGCGTATGACTATAGATGTATAAATAGATTGTTTCTGTATATATTTATCTGTATACTTCTATATCTCTTTTCTACCTATATCTATATACAGGTAGGCATAAGGCATAAGAGATTAAGTTTACCGCTTCAGTACCGACTCCCTTTTTACCTATACGAGGTCTCTCTCTCTCTCTCTCTCTCTCTCTCTCTCTCTCTCTCTCTCTCTCTCTCTCTCTCTCACTATATTACAGCAATAAAGCAACAAGACAAATAGGAGCCAAAGTGAAGTAAGGTGGATCGGCCTGTGATTCGAGCAAAGGTTTCTCCAGTTAGACCCACATTCAAGTGAAGGCTTCTTTTTTTATTTTTTATTCACCCAGTCTTTTTTAACTTCTAATTTTTCTTCATTTTTCCCTTTTTCTATTCATTCGTTGATTATCTCCTTTCTCTCTTCCCCCATCCCAGTTTCTTAATTCTTTCGCCTTTATCTTCTCTTCATCCCAGTTTTATATAATTTCTTTTTTCCATCTCCTATTGTCTATTCTCTTCTTTACTCACATTTTTCTTATTCAGTTAATTCCCCTCATAATTTTTCTCAATGTCACTTTCATTCTTCACTCATTTCTCTCATTCGCTTTCTGTCATTGCAGTGCTTGTTTACTTCTTTCCTGCCTCTCGTACCCCTTTATCAACTTTTTCCTGTATTTTTGTCTTTTCTTTTTTCGTTGCTTTCCTGTCTTCTCCTTTTCAGTTACCTTTACTGATTTTCTTTTCCCCTTTCTATCTTTTTCCATTACCGTGTCATTACCTACAGTGGAGGTAGGAGTCGAGATGAAGTAAGGTGGAGTGGCCTAGGACTCTAGTTCAGATTAACCGAGTTGAACACCTTACCATTTGTGATTCATTTTTTTTTTTCCCTTACTTTTTCTTTTTTCCCTCTCCATTATATCAAGTGTTTCTTTATTTCCGTTCTTTTTTCTTCCAGTTTCCTCAATTTGTTTCTATGTTTCCCCTTTCTTCCTCTTATCATGTCCTTTCTTTTTTCCCTTTTTCATTTATATTTCCATTCAGTGTCTTTTCGTGTTCCTTTTTCATTTATTTTTCTCGTTATCTTACTCAGTCTATTTGTTTATTTCTTTCTGCTTTTTTTTCACTATATTCCAACAATAAAACAACAAGAGAAGTAGGAGTGATGTAGGGAGAACGTCCTGGGATTCTAATAAAGGCGTCTGGAGTCAGAACCTCAGCTCAGTCAGGGTTCCATTTTACACTTCTTCCTCATTACTTTTATTTTTCATTCCGTTGCCCTTACTTTTTCCGTTTAGTCTCACTCGTATTTTGTTTTCATTTCCTTCTTCGAGCTCCTTTTACTTCCATTATTCGTACTTATGTCTTTCATATTTTTTTCCCTTCTCCCTTTCTATTTTTTTATAATCATTCCCTAATTACTGTCTGCTGTATGTCTCCAATTCTTTCTCGTTCTTATTAATTGTTCAAATTTGCCTTCTGAATCTACTCATTTCTTTTTCTGTTATTTCGCGGTTTCTCATTTCTATCTTTTTTCACTTCTTTCTTTTCCTTCCCACTTCATTTCTCCATAATAATATATCAGAAGATACAAGAAATGCAGGAAGTGAGATGAAGTAATGTTATTACTGTCAATTATGACTTACTGTTTATCATCATTATCATCACCACCACCATCAACAACAACACAACTCCTTTTTCCACCACTATAAACATCATCATCATCATCATCATTTAAACAATAATCATTACCATCATGAAAATTTACCTAAATATTCTTCACAAATAGTAACGCCAACACACCACCGTAATCATCATCTTCATTACCACCACCAAAGTCAACTATAGTGCATCAAAATCATAACTATATTACAGCATTACAAGATACACAAGAGAGGTAGGAAGCTAGATAAGATGTAGCGGCCTGGGACTCAACTACAGGTGTACTGATTTACCTGATTTACCATTTATACCGTATTTTTTACTCCCTCTCTTTCGTCCTTTCCTTTTCCTTTTTTTTCCACTGTTCATTTCATTCCATCCTCCTTTTCTTCCTTCTTTCTACATTTCCCATTTTCTTTCTCTTTCATTCTTTTTCATTTGTCGTTTCAGTTCCTTTTCCTACTTCCAATTTCATTTTCAATTTTTCCTGCCTTTTTGCTTTGTTACTTTCTCGTTTCCTCTTTATTCTCCTTGTCTTTCTCTCATTGCATCCTACCTTCACTATATTACCTCGATACAACAAGAGACGTATAAGCCGAGGTGAAGTAAGGTGGAGCGGCCGGTGACTCTGATAAAGGTGTCCCGAGTTCGACGCTGACGTCTATTATAGTTCCTTTATTAATATTCTTTTTTATATCCATTTCTACATTTTTATTTTTCTGCTCTGTTATCTCGTTTTCCATTCTTTTGTTCTCTCCTTTCCCTTTTATTTTTTTCTCCTCTTGTATTCCTTTTTTTCATCCCCCTTTTCCTCATGTCTTTCTTCTTTTCTATCGCCCATTCTTGGCAATTAATTAATTCTCTCTTTTTCTTTATTTTACTTTTATAATCGCACATAAGTTTTTAATTTTATTTTATGTATTCTCTCTCCTTTATTTCAAGTTTTCTTTCATTCTTGTTCTCATTTCTGTGTGTGTGTGTGTGTGTGTGTGTGTGTGTGTGTGTGTGCTTCCTTTCTTCACTATATTACAACAATAAAGCAACAAGACAAGTTGGAGCCAAGGGTAGAAGTAAAGGTGGAGCGGCCTATGATTCTAACAAAGGTTTCTCCAGTTCGATCCACACCTCCCACGAAGGCTTCTTTTTATTTTTATTTTTTATCCACGCAAATTTTTTTCTACTTTCTAATTTTCCTTCTTTTTGTCCCTTTTTCTGTTCTTTCGTTCACTCTTTCTTTTCTCTCTGTTCCCATCCTAATTTCTTTAGTCCTTTCGCTTTTATTATCTTCTTCTTCATCCCAGTTTCTTATACTTTCTGTTTTCCATCTCCTAGCATCTGTTCTCTTCTTTACTCAGTTTTATTTTCTTCACTTTATTCATCTAATAATTTTTCTCAATCTCATTTTCTTCTCTCATTTCTCTCATTCGTTTTCTGTCATTACGGTGCTCGTTTTCATTCTTTCCTTCCTTTCGTATTTCTTTATCTACTTTTTCCTGTACTTCCGTCTACTGTTTTTATCCCTTTCCTATCTTCATCTTTTACCTTACCTTTACTAGTTTTCTTTCCCTCTTTCTTTCTTTCTCCATTGCCGTATCATAACCTACAGTGGAGGTAGGAGGCGAGATGAAGTAATGTGGACCGGCCTGGGACTCTAGTACAAGTGAACTGAGTTAGCACTGTACCATTCATGCTTCATTTTCTTATGTTTTCCTACCTTTACCTTCTCTGTCCATTTCCTTTATATCACGTGTTGCTTCATTCCTGCATTCTTTTTTGCCAGTTTTCTAAGTTTACTTGCTATGTTTTCCTTTCTTCCTCCTTTTTGTCATGTCCTTTCTTTTACCCTTTTTGTTTTTCTATATTTCCATTGATTGTCTCTACGTGTTTTTTTCTTTCATTTCTTTTCTCATTACCTTACTCACTCCATTTCTTTATCTCTTTCTGTCGTCATTTTTCCCTATATTACAGCAATTAAACAACAAGAGAAGTAGGAGTGATGCTGGG
>NC_137008.1:25010088-25161265 GCF_032717465.1 Coenobita brevimanus | reverse complement strand
GATGCCTTCACAAAAATCTTTAACAATTTTGCTTCCTGCAGACTATTTTTCAAGTCGTTGGTAATAACTCATAGATCTTTTCTTCTTTTACATTCGTTAGTGAGATGTGAAAAAAACGGGATATCACAAAAAAGAAATAAAAGAGAAAAACTGAAGTGAATATGAAAAGACGGGAATGGAGTAAAAGGTACAAAAAAAATTACGTACAAATGGGTAACGAAAGAAGAGAGAACAGAATGACCAAAAGAAAGAAAGAAAGGGCGAGAGAAAAAGGTGACAAAGAAAGGAGGAAGATAAGTCATGAAAAAAGTGCAAAAAAAAGAAAAAATATGGAAAGCAAACAAGAAGGAAAAAGCGAGAAAAAATATGGGAAAATACGAAATGTAAAGTAAAAAAAAAAAAGAGGAGGAAAAAGAAACATACAGGAAAACGGAGTAGAAAAAAAAAAGGAGAAAAAAAGGAAGGAGTGAACTCAATACACATGTAGTGGAGTGACAGCTGGGTTGGGCTTCCTTTTTCTCGCATCCTACCTCTCTTGCAGCTTGTGACATAATATAATGGTGACTGGGTCGTACTTATGAAGGATCCTAACTCTCTTCAAGCTTGTGATGAAATATAATTGTGGCTTTCGGTCGTACTTACAAAGGGTCCTAACTGTCTTCAGCCTGTGATGTTGTAATATAGTAGAGAAGAAAGTAAAGGCGAAAGGAAATGAAACACAGAATAGGAAACAAAGGGAACCGCAGTGAAAAAAGGAAAGAAGAGAGACGAAAAATGAAAAGAAAAAGGAACCGTCCAGATTACAGGTCGAACGCAAGACACATTTGTTGGATTCTCAAGCCGCTCAACCCTACGTTTCTTTGACTTCCGCTTCTCCAGTTTCCTTATTGCTGTTAATTAGCCAAAAAGGGGGAAGAAAGTGTAATAGGAGTGAGTAAAACAGAGAAGGTAAGAAAAGAATGAAAAATGAAACAGAGGAGGAAAATATAATTACTGAAAAAAAAACTGAGAAAGGAGAGACAGATATATAAATAACAAGGGACATATGAAGAAAAAAGGTAACCAAGGAGGGTAGAAAAAGAGAACGAAGAAAAAAGGGGAAATAAAGAAAAGGAGGTTCAATGTTGGGGTGAAGCTTTGAACCAGATTCAAGTGTAATCGATTCTCAGGCCGCTCCACCTTACTTCACCTCGCCTCCTACATCTCTTGTAGCTTGTGATGATGCAATAAAATGCCCAGATCTAAGAAACTGATGCTGGTAGGGAAGGTGATAGTGATGATGTTGATGAAGATGATGATGTGTAGGTGGCGATGATAGTGAAACTGATATAGATTAGCTTTGGTAAGATGTTAAATTTGTGGATATTAGTGTTGATGATGATGATGTTGATGGTGATGCTGGTGGTGGTAAATTTGGTGATGTACAATAGCTTAGTACTGGTGATGATAACCTTACTTCATCCCGTCCCTTACCTGTCTGGTATCTTGTGATGCTGTAATAGAGTGCACATCGACGGAAAGAAGAATGAGAGAAAGTAACGCAGTAAAGACGAAAGGAAATAAGAGAAAATACGAGAAATATCACGATTGAGATGGAAATAGAAGAAAAAAAGGAAGTCTGAGTTAATAAAGAAAATATTAACGAAAGATTCAAGGAACAAAGTAAAACAAAACAAGCACTGAAAGAGAAATTTTAAAAACAATAGGAAAACAGAGAAAAGTATTTGCCTGATAATAAAAATAAAAACCTTTCATTTTTTTTATTTTATCTACCTCTTTTCTCTTCGTAAAACGATGGAATGGAATAAAAATAATATGTATGGAGTGCTGAGAAAAGAAAATAGATGAAAAAAAGAGTATAAAAAAGAAATGAAAAAAAGAGACAAGGCTGACGTGGGTCGAACTCTTGGACACCTTTATTAGAGTCCCAGGCCGCTCCACCTTACTTCACCTTGGCCCTTACTTCCGTTGTTGCTTTGTAGCTATAAAATAATGAAGATAGAGGAGAGGGAAACAATTAAAAAAAAAGTGAAGGAGCAATGAAAAGAGAAAGGAACAGGAGGTATGACAAGGAGAAAGAAACATGAGAAATAAAAGGAAAGGGTAATATATAAGGAAAGTAAAAGAAAGGTGAACAATTTGAACGAAAGGAGAAAAGGAAGTCAGGGATGAAACAATGGCGAAATATAGAAGGAACGAAAGAACCGGGGAATGAAAGAGAATGAGGTGCAAATGACTGCGGAGGATAATGATAATGATGATGATTGAAGTGAGATGAGTTTCGTGATGCTGAAGATGATGGTGATGATAATGATATAGGTCAGTGTTCATGACAGCGATCTTACCTCATTTCACCTCCTACCTCTTAGCTATAGCATTTGCTCCTGTAATATACTGAAAGAAGAAAGAAGCAAGATCGAGAAAGAAAAATGGGAAAATTGAGAAATCTCTTGTACAGAAAGAAATTCGAGACAAAGGAAAAATGATTTACCTCGTAAAATAAATGCGAGAGAATCTTAGAGAGAAGAAAGCAAAATATAAAAGGGATTGAAAATAAAATAAAAATAAAGGAATATCAAAGACAGAAGAAAGAAAGAACAAAAGAGGAGAAAGCAAGAAAAAAATCAGCAAAAGAAACACAGAAATACTCTCTCTCTCTCTCTCTCTTCCGAACATTGACCCTGGATACGGCCTTGCTTATATCCTTCACTTCTATGACGTATTTATAGAGCCTGCAGCATTTGTGGCAGCGGTTCTGTCCGTCTGTAGCTGACGATTTTTGGATGCCAGATGTTGCACTTGCGTAGACCTGAGAGACGAGTGAAAAAAAACTCCACACCACACCACAACGCAGAACACCCCAACCCACCACACTACATCAAACCGCACTACACCACACCAGACCACACCACGCAACATTACAGTACACATTAGAAGCCTTCCATAACACAGCACAGGAATTATCACCACACAAACTCAGCCTCCCACACCACTTCACACCAAGGGCATTAACCGAGGGGCCCTGTAACTCCGGCATCTAGTATTTTTGTGCTTAAATATTTCGTTCTTGCTGTCTCCGTACTATTTTATTCAATTTTGGACAGATATTTCAAACTGGATACATTCATTATAACCTTTATTTACTGCTTACTACCAGAGGATTCGCCAAAGCTTAGTAACATAGCCACTGAGGTAGCATTCTATTCACTCAAAAACACGACGATTTTGTTCAGATGAGAGACGTCGTAAAAGCCAACAGTTACGAAACATTTCCGTAATCTCCATGTGTACTAACGATACATTTAGTCTTTTTTTTTTTTTCTTCACACTACTGCTGACGATTTGGTTCACCAGTGAGAAACCATATCAATCAATGAGTTAGTAAACATTTTCGCTTCTTACCTCAGTTTATATCAGCAAGATGGGGGAAGCTGTGTATATCATTTAACTCAGTAGTTTTCATTCAACACAACACTGTTCACGCTCAAACACGTTTAGAGGGTGACTGACGTGATTCGTAGTTTCACTGGAGTTCATTTACTGCCGGAGTGAGAGAGTGACCCGGGAAGTCACGGACTAAGTAATGTTTGTCCTTATTTTATTTTATTTTGACCATACATAAACCTAACCTTAATTTCTTCTGTACGATGGCCTCAGATTATGCTATTCTTTTTTTTTTTTTTTATGTGAGGAAGAAGGAACCAAAGGCAATGAGCCCGCAATACTGTTCCCTCCAAGAGAAAAACAAAATACAAGAGAGAGCCAAATTCAAGATCCATTCATTTCGAGATGCCTGGACACACTGCGTTTGAAAGACTGGAGATCATAGGAAGCAGGAAATACAGACAGAGTGAGACAGTTCCAGAGTTGACCTGTTGCATAAATGAAGGACTGGGAGTAACGGTTGACTCTTGCATTAGAGAGTTGGACAGAAAAGGGGTGACAGTTTGCTGCTAGACGGGTGCTACGCCCCCGTCGTAGAAGTGAGAATGCATGCAGACAGTTCAGAGGAACAGTGACCATTGAAGTAGCGATAGAAAAGAGATAAAGATGCAACACTGCGGCGAAGAGACAGAGGTTGAAGGGAGTCAGTAAGAGAGGGAGAGTTAATGAGACGAAAAGCCTTTAACTCCACCCTATTGAGAAGAGCTGTATGTGGGGAGCCTCCCCATACATGAGAGTTGTACTCCACACAGGGACGGATAAAACCCCTGTATAGAGTCAACAATTGTGCAGGAGTAAAGAAGGAACGGAGTCGGCTTAGCACACCCAGTCGCTTGGAAGCAGATTTTACAAGAGATGTAATATGATCTTTCCAAGACAAGTCCCGAGCAAATGAAACCCCAAGCATGTTCAACGATGATACAGGATTAAGTTGAGTATTATTAAACATAAGTGGGTATACCAGTGGAAGATTTTGTCGGGTTGATAGGTGCAAAAACTGAGTTTTTGATGCATTAAAAACAACCAGATTATTTTTACCCCAGTCAGAGATACGAGCCAAGTCAGACATTAGGTGTGCCATAGCCTCATCCCTTGCCTGTTGAAGTAACTGCTGAGATGGACGTTGTGGGAATCGAAATGGAAAGGTGAAGGGTGGAGTCATCAGCGTATGAGTGGATAGGGTTAGATGTACAGCTTAGAAGGTCATTGATGAATAAAAGGAAGAGAGTTGCGATAGGACAGAGCCCTGAGGAACACCACTGTTAATAGATCTAGGAGAAGAACGATAGCCGTCTACAACAGCGGCTATAGAACGACTAGAAAGGAAGCTAGAGATGAAGGCACAGATAGAAGGATAGAAACAGTAAGAGGGCAGTTTGGAAATTAAAGATTTATGCCAGACTTGATCGAAAGCCTTTGAGATGTCAAGTGCAATGGCAAAGCTTTCGCCAAAGTCACGAAAGGAGGATGACCAGGAGTCTGAAAGGTAGGTGAGAAGATAGCCTGTGGAGCGTCCCTGACGGAACCCATACTGACGATCAGAAAGAAGGTTGTGATAGGAAAGATGCTTTAAAATTTTTCTATTAAGAATTGACTCGAAAACTTTTGAGATACAGGATGTTAAAGCAATTGGACGATAGTTAGAGGGTTGGGAATGGTCACCCTTCTTTGGGACTGGCTGAATGAGAGCAAACTTCCAGCAAGAAGGAAAAGTACAAGTTGACAGACAAAGGCGAAAGAGTTTGCCTAGGCAGGTGTAAGCACAGAAGCACAGTTCTTGAGAACAACAGGAGGGACTCCATCAGGTCCATATGCCTTATTAGTACTGAGGCCAGCAATGGCAGAAAATACATCAGCTGAAGAAATTTTAATGTTAGCCATGAGGAAGTCAGAGGGGTGGAAGTGATGGAGGAACAGCACCGGAATCGTCTAAGGTGGAGTTGGAGGAGAAAGTCTGAGCGAAGAGATCTAATGTGATTTTTAGCTCAAAAAAAGATTTACTGATCATGAAAATATTGTTGTGGTTTTCATTTACGCTTTTACTAAAAAAAAAAAAAAAAAAAAAAAAAAGGTGTCTCCCAGGTAAATACAATCACCTTGATATTATAAGAATATGTCAAGGAAATAAGTCATGCAACTGAAGGGACTGAAAGGAAATATCTTTGAATAATGTTATAATTATCGTATTCCTTTAGGTCTGCTGGTCACACATCAAAGCCTCCACTACGATTACATCATATTTGTAGTAATCCTGCCATCAGTGCTGTAGCCCCTGGAAAAAGAAAGAAAACGCGGCTATGGTTCATCAGACATTGGATTAATTCTTTATTTTCCTTGTTTTATACTCACAGACTTACCACACCCTTTGACAGTAGCTGCCTGACATTGGCCAACCGGTCCATTATGATGATGATGATGATGATCATGTTGATGATACCATCGTAAAATTGGAATGTACTTCATTTCTTAAAATTGCTACAGAAAAACTTGTATTTTATTCCATACTTTATTTTACTAAATAGTTTATTTACATGATCACGAAAGGACAAAGACAGGAGAAAAAGAAAGAGGGTCGAAAAAGACAGAAAAGTGGCACAAATGAAATGTAGAACGACAGGAGAAAATAGAACTGAAATGACAAAAAGAATAGGGAGGGGACGAAATAACAACGAGGGCAGCTGAGACAAAGCGAGAGAAGATAAGAACAAGAATGAAACCAATCTTGAAATTACGTAAAATGGAGAGAAAGGTAAAATCAGATAAAGAATATTAAGTGCGATGTAAATTTTAAAAGTGAAATAAAAGAATTAATGAAGTAAATGCCACAGAATGGGCGATAGAAAGCAAAAACGAAAATACGGTGAAAGGAATATAAGGAGGAGAAAGGAATAAAGAGTTGAAAGCAGAAAGAAAGAGGAGAGAGGAGAGAAAAGAAAGGAAAAAGAGATTATAGAGTATAACTAGAAAAATATAGGAAGGGAAATAAAAGAGATATAAATAAAAGAACCCGTACAGAACAGAGTCGAACTCCAGACACCTTTATCAGAGTCCCAGGCCGCTCCACCTTCATCACCTTGGCTCCTACGTCTCTTGTTGTTGTATCGCGATAATTTAGTGAAGATAGGAAGAAGAGAGAGAAAGACAAGGGGAATAAAGGAGAGTAGGAGAAAATGATAAAACAATAAAACAGGAAAGAATGGATAGGAAATTGGAAGGAGGAAAAAGAGCTGAAACGACAAAAAAAAAAAAAAAAAGAGAAAGAAAATGGAAAATGTATAAAGAAGGAAGAAAAGGAGGATGAAATGAATGGGAGCGTGAAATAAGAGATGGAAAGGATGAACCAGAGAGAGAATGAAAATAAGGTATAAATGGTAAATGTGTTAAATCTGTACACCCATAGTGAAGTCCCAGGCCGTTACACTACTTTTCTCGCCTCGTACCCGTCTTGTACCTTGTGATGCTGTAATACAGTGATGATTTTGATATAATAAAGTTGACGTTTGTGGTGGACATGAAGGTGATGGTGATGATGATGATGATGATGATGATGTTTTCGGTGGTGTGGTGATGTTAGTGTTGGTAAAGATGATTTAGGTGAATTTTTATGATGGTAATGATAATTGTATAAATGATGATGATGATGATGATGTTTATAGTGGTGGAAAAGGGAGTTGTGTCGTTGTTGGTGGCGCTGGTGATGATGATTATATACAGTATGTAATAATTGACAGTAATAACGTTACTTCATTTCACTTCCAGCATTTCTTGCAGCCTCTGATGTATTATTATGGAGAAAGGAAACAGGAAGGAAAAGAAAGAAATGAAAAAATAAAAAGATGGAAATGAGAAATCGCGATAGAATAGAAAAAGAAATTAATATATTCCGAAATCAAATTTTAAAAATTACTGAATATACTGTACGAAAAAATGAGAGACATACAGGAGAGAGTAAAAGGGAATAATTATATAAAAAAACGAAAGGGGATAGGAATAAAAAATATGAGAGAGATGAGGATGAAAAACAGGAAACAAAAGGAGATCGACGAAGGAAATGTAAACAACAAGCGAAGGAAACTAAAAGGAAATAGTAACGAGGAGACTTATATTAACCTGACTAAGCTGAGGCTCTGACTCCAGACGCCTTTATTAGAATCACTCCTACTTCTCTTGTTGCTTTATTGCTGCAATATAGTGAAACAAGACAGCAGAAAGGAATAAAGAAATGGTGTCCGTAAGAAAACGAGAGAGAGGAATGAAAGAAAAAACGCGAAGAGACAAAGGAAATGAAAAAGGAAAGGGGAAAAAAGAAAGGACATGACAAGAGGAAGGAAGGGGAAACATAGAAGTAAGCTTAGAAAACTGGTAAAAAAGAACGGGAATGAAGCAACACGCGAAATAAAGGAGAGGGAAGGAGAGAAAGGTGGGAAAACATAAGAAAATGAAGCATAAATGGTAGGGTGTTAACTGGGGTTACATGTACCAGAGTCCAAGGCCGGTCCAATTTACTTCGGCTCGCCTCTTACCTCCACTGTAGGGTATGATACAGTGCTGGAGGAGGATAGAAAAGGGGAAAGAAAATGACTAAAGGTAAACTAAAATGAGAAGATAGAAAAAACAAAGGAAAATGGAAAGAGAAAGCAATGAAAAAATAAGACAAATACTGTATACAGAAAAAAGTAGGTAAAGAAATACGAGAGGCAGGAAAGAAGGAAAACGAGCACTGCAATGACAGAAAACGAAGAAGAGAAATGAGAGAAGAAAACGAGATTGAGAAAAATTATTAGATGAATACAGTGAAGAAGAAAAATGTGAGTAAGCAAGGGATAGAGAATAGGAGAATAGAGGAAGAAATTATAGGAAACTGGGAGAAAGAGAAGATACTAAGGACTAAAGGATTTAAGACACTAGAATGGGGACACAGAGAAAGGAAAGAGTGAACGAAAGAACAGAAAAAGCAAGAAAAGAAAGAAAACTAAAAATAAAAAGAAGCCTTGACGTCAGTGTGGGTCGAACTATAGAAACCTTTGTTAGAATCTCAGGCCGCTCCACCTTACTTCACCTTGGCTTCTACTTTTCTTGTTGCTTTATTGCTCCAATATAGGAGAGAGAGAGAGAGACAGACCTTAAATAGGTAAACGAGTCGGTACTGAGGCGGTAAACTTAATCTCTCGTGCCTAATGTGTACCTGTATATAGATATTAGTACAAAAAGAGATATAGAAGTACACAGATTAATTCATAAAGAAATAGTTTATCTATCTATAGCCATACGCAATAATCCCGTAAAGGGTGGTCGTTTGCCTTTGAGTTAGTTGTTTTACGGGAAGGGGCCCTAACTCTCACTCAACCCACTTGTTGACGGGTATGGAACACGTATGGGTTGGTTACTTGGTTACCACCCAGAACTGTAAGTGGCTTCCTGGCTTTATGGAAACTATTTTGCTTGTCTCTCACTATAATCCACCTGAAAATGAAAGAACTGTAAAAGAAAGTGACAGGAGAGATGGGAGAAATATGAAGAGAGGAAACCATAGAAAAAAAAAATGATAAAGGTGAAGGAAGACGTTGGCCGCATTACATCAAGTGAGTAGATGAAAGTCGCAACAACCTACCGCAAATATAGGAATAAACTGATTATAGGAGGTAGGATATTTCTCTGTTTATTGTACCCCGATCGCCCAACCTCCAGCTGAAGGTCGATCTATCTCAGTCTTCTTTGCCTCCTGCTTACTACTCTTCCATCCTGTCTCTAATTATGCCTTCTCTTATCATAATCTCTGGTTATTATCCTCCCATTAATATACTTTTTGCATCATACTCTTCTATACTTTCTCTTATTTTGGTTCATATACTTTTCATTATACTCATTCTTTCCTGTACTTTCCCTTATGATACTGTCTTTATTATATCCATTTTTCATTCTTTATCCTACTATCTGCATTATACCTATTTCTGTCATGCTCGCTCCGTTATACTAAGGAATGCTTTCATCATACTTTTCCTTGCTGTATTTGTCTCTGTGTTATATTCTCTTTCACTTTCTTCACAGATCTAGTATCCTGTTCCAGCTGCCGCCAAACGATTATATTCAGTTCAGAGTGAGTCATGACAGCCTGAGAATCAAAGTACATTTTGCTGAATTGGATTGGAGAACATAATTAATGACACTAATATGAGAGAGAGAGAGAGAGAGAGAGAGAGAGAGAGAGAGAGAGAGAGAGAGAGAGAGAGAGAGAGAGAGAGGATGAAACTCAGTTGATGGCATTAAGACAGTACGCCTGTGGTAGAGTCCAGTTCTGCTCCTTCATGCTTCACCTCGCCTCCTGCGTCTCTTGTAGCTTGCCATGCTGGAAGATAGTGGACAAATACAGGAAAGAATGAAGAAGAAGAAGAAAGAAAATGAATGAAAGGAATGAGAAAAGAAAGAAAATGAGATTGAAAGATATGAGTGAATGAATACAAAGAAGAAAAATGTGAACAAAGAAGACGATAGATCATAGGAGATGGAAAAGAGATATTATACGGAACTGGAATGTAGAGAAGATAATTAAGACGAAAGGATTTAGATATAAGAAAATGAAAATCAAGAGGAAAGAAAGAAAGAATGAAGAACAGAAAAAGCGTGAGGAAGGAAAATTAAAAAGAAATGAAAAGAAGAAATGAATATAATAATAAAAATAAAAAGAAACCTGTAGGAGGATTACGGGTAGAAGTGGGGAAACAACTGTTAGAATCTCAGGCCGCTCCACCTTACTTCACCTTGTCTCCTACTTGTCTTGTTGGTTTATTGCTGTAAAAATATAATGAAGAGAGAGAGAGAGAGAGAGAGAGAGAGAGAGAGAGAGAGAGAGAGAGAGAGAGAGAAGTAAAGAAAAGTAAAACACTTAATGAATTGATAAAAATAAAGTGCATGAAAAACAGAAAGGATATAAATAGGAAAGAGCTAAGAGAAAAGGAAGCAAACAAAAAAACGAAACTGAGGAAGGACATGACAAAACCAAGCTTAACTGCAGAGGGAGGAGATAAAGAACAAGATAAAGCAGCAGCACAAAGACTAAAGGGTAAAGGTGTTAAGTGGGTACAGGTGTAGTAGAGTGGCAGGCCGCTCCACCTTGCTACATCACGCCTCCTACTCTTTATGGTGATGCTGAGTATGATGGTACTGATGAGGGTGATGCAGGTCAGTTCTGATGATAACCCAACTTCATCACGCCTCCTACATCTTTTATTCCTTGTGAGACAATACAGGAGTACGTAGCAGCACACAACAAGTACAGATAACAGGAGGCCTATTGGCCCATAACAAGGATATCTGTTAGGGAAGCAACTGATTCTAAAGATAAAACCAACTTATATGATAAAAGGAGAGAGGAAACAAAGGCACTTCTCTGTCCACCACACCCTCCGGATAATGGGAGAAAAAAAAAAAAACATTAACAACACGATTGACGAGTAGAACCAACGTGAAAATTTGTATTAGTAAAGAAAAAATTACCTTAAGTCCTATCGTTTCTACAATTTCTAATCTATAATTATTCTTTAAATATGAACATATGAAATCGCAGATTGTTTTCATATTTAAGTACAGGAAAGTCTTGTTTTGGTATTGACTTGGATGTGACTGAAAGCGTTAAGAGAATTAGCTTGACATGATCTGACCACGTGATGATGATGGAGAATGGGAACAGACTAGAAGACTGTGTATGACTGAGGTGGAGGGGGAGAGTGGGAGGGGAAGACCAAGGGTATGATGAAAGGATGGAATAGAATGATGTATGAGAGTACGGGTAGTGGGTTGGCGGGAGGGCAACCATATGAAAGACAGAACAGGGTGACATGGAGACGATTTGTGTGTGGTCACCCCTTACGGGATTAATGTGTCTGGCTATAGACACTGATGAAAGGCGTTGTCTTTCGTCGGGGTTACATTACATGGACACCCGCGACAAACGAATTTCCGTAAAGTAATGAGACCCATGAAAAAGGGCTGCCACAGCCATAATATAACTATGTAATGGCCTAAAAACCCTTTGTAGCGACCCAAAGCTTTACCAGACCCTACAATATACTTGTTTAGGGTGCATTTTGAGAAGATTTTCAGAGAAATTTAGTTAAATTGTCAAACTGCAGGTTTGACAAGTGTATTTTTTGATGAAATATTCTAGTGATATTGGTCATATTTATAAAACATACTTTCACTCTCTGCAGTTTGTGATGCTGTAATACTGAAGTGGCTTTTGGTCATATTTATAAAGGACCCTACTTCTTTTTCATTTTGTAATGTTGAAATATAGTAAGGGAGAAAAAGGGTGATAACTATAATGCAAGATACAAGAATAAGAAACAAAAGGAACATTGATGGATGAAGGAAAGAAAAGCTAGGAAGGAAATATTCGGAAAGGAAAACAAGAAGAAAAAATAAAAATAAATATGAACCGCCAAGATTACTGGTCGAACGCAAAACACTTTTGTTGGATTCTCAGTCCGCTACACCTTACTTTCCCTTGACTCCGACTTCTGTTGCCTTACTGCTGTTACATAGCTAAGAAAGGAGAAGCAGGTACAATAGGAGTAATCAAAACAGGAAAGATAAGGAAAGAATGAAAAATGAAACAGGATAAGAAAATATTAGTAGTGAAAAAGTGATTAGGAAAGGAAAGATAGATGTGTAAATAACAAGAGTGGAATAAAGGAAAAAAGAATGCCAACGGTGGTGGTGATGATGATGGTGTTAGTCTAGTATTGGTGGCTGTAATGGTGGTGTTCGTATTGGTAACTGTAATGGTGGTGGTGTGCAACAGCTTAGTATTGACGATGATAAACATACTTCATCTCGTCTGTTGCCTGTCTGGTAGCTTGTGATGCTGTAATGTCGTGGACAGTGAAGGAAGGAAGAAAAATAGTAACACTGTAAAGATGAAAAGAGATGGGAAAGAAAGAAAGAATAGGATTAAGAAGAAGAAGAAGGAAAAGGAAAGTCAGAGTTAATAGGGAAAATATCAAAGAATGGGGGATGAAAAGGACAAAGTAAAGCAAATCAAGCAGTGAAAGAAAAATAATACAAATAAAAACAAGGACAGAAAAATGATTTTATTGATTATATACCGTCTAAATATTTCATTTTATTTTTGTCTCTTCTTTCTTAGCAAAACGAGAGAAAGGGAACAAAAAATGTATGGAATGTTGGCAAAAAAAAAAAAAAAGAAAGGTTAGGAAAAAGAATATATATATGAAAAAATGAAAAAGGAACCAACAGGCAAGGTCGAACTCCAGACGCATTTATTAGAGTCCCAGGTCGCTCCACCTTACTTCACCTTGGCTCCTACTTGCCTTGTTGCTTTATTGCTGTATGCCAAAAAAAAAAAAAAAAAAAAAAAAAAAAAAAGGCAAGAAACAGGAAACAAAGAGAGCAAACAATGAAAGGAGAAAAAGACAACGGGAATGAAATGGAGAAATAAAGGTGAAAACAAAAAAAGACCGCATAAATAAATAAAAAAAGGAAAATAAAGTGCAAATTTTAATGAAACAAGAAGAATAAGAAGACAAGACTGAAACAAAGGCGAAATGTAGGAGGAACTAAAGCATGGGGGAAGAAAGGAAATTAGGTATATATGTTAAAAGTGGATCATTATAATATATATATATATATATATATATATATATATATATATATATATATATATATCATCAGCCGTTTGAGTATCCACTGTAGGACCGAAGTCTGGACGATACAGCCAATGTATCTCTACCAAGTGGCTTAGGCTGTCTGGTAGAGATTGCATGCAGGGTGAGAAGTGCTTGCAAGTGTAATTGTAGTGTTGGAGTGGCTTTGGATGTGTGTGTAGTCTGTGAACCAAGTGTAATCGGCCCGCGCAAGCGGACTGGGTGCAGGCATACTTTATAGTAAGCGACACTGGTTCAACCACAGCACCCCTTGTGTCTGCCAGTGCAGTACGTGGCCGGGTGAATGCTCCCAAAGGTTATTACCCTGGCGGGGCACGAACCCTGCACACACACACACACACACACACATATATATATATATATATATATATATATATATATATATATATATATATATATATATATATATATATA
The DNA here is from genome assembly GCF_032717465.1 of Coenobita brevimanus. NCBI lineage: Eukaryota > Metazoa > Arthropoda > Malacostraca > Decapoda > Coenobitidae > Coenobita > Coenobita brevimanus. Next base: position 25,147,724 of record NC_137008.1, on the reverse strand, counting down.
TATATAGTCATTTGGGGTAAAAAAATACAATTTGCCTTAACTTTAAGTTTTAATCATGTAAATCAAGCTTTCTTGACAAACAAATAGTACCAATACATTTGGTACATGGATACTTATAACATGGTATATGACTGAAATCCTCCTTGGAATTACCTTAACAGTAAAGAAAAGAAAACTGCATTTTTTTATTACCCAGGTGAAGGGGGTGATAACATACAACTATTGGGGTGGAAAAATACATACTTGTAAATTATCTGATAGTTGAGTACGTTGTCAAACATTAAGAATATGTTACTTTAAGTAATCAGAGCCATTTCACAGTAAAATAGTGAATAAATTGAGGCTCAGAACTGAAACAGAACATTTATAATGAAAAAGTCCATAAGAAATACTGACGCACATCATGAAAATATAGCACTGGTGTCACAGAAGTTGACTAAAACCACCCACAAATGCAAAAAAGGGAAATACATTAGGGTTTCACTTTCTTAGGACTGGGGAACCCACATCTCACCACCTTGAAGCAGTCATCAGCCTGTGCCTCTTCCACAAAGTAGTAATTCGCCTTACCACGTGACTTAATTTCTATGACAGGTTGAGTTGGACCAGCTAGCAAGCGTGACACATTGATAACCTCCCTATCTTCTACTTTTGGCCAGTCCCACCTAAGACAATGAGGATCACTAGATGGAATAGAGCGTTTCAGGAACATCATTTGCATAAGTCCACTTTTCTTCAAGGAGAGTTTATGCCTCTGCATAAAGTTTTTGGCCCAGTCATAACCCGAATTTTTGTCATTGAACAGATAACTTAGTTCGTTGGCCCTTAAGTAATCTCCAGCAATTTCAATCATTTCATTCAGGGTGGGCCCAAATCCTAACTCGGCCATGCCCTTTATGTACCCAAAAACTTTTCCTCCATATCTGGTGCCAGTCGCTGTTTGGCACCTTGTTTCTTGAGTGTAATCAAACCCTGACTGTGTTGGCACCTTTGGCGAAGCATGAATGTGGACATATGATACTTCTTTGCTGTAGATCTCACGGATGCACCATCTGCAACCTCCTGAATAGCGGCTGCAACTGAAGCCTCTGTATACAGTTTGGTTTTTGGTTTGTTGGTTCGTGGCATTGTAGTTTCCGTGCTGCCCAGTTACAATGAAGTGCCTGTAATAAAAGAAAGAGCAGGTGAATGTCACATATATACATTATGTATTTTAGATTTTGGCTATTGACAGTTTATTCCACCAAAAACTTTGGTTTTTATTGCTTATGTACGGATGGGGTAAATAAAAAACATGTTGGGGTAAATAAAAGCATGGGTATTATTTATCCCAAAATAATGATTTGGCAATGGAGTAAAAAAATACACACCTGTATTTATATCCTCAGAGCTGGAGTAATGACGATGATGCGTCCCACTGTTTTTAAATGGAAGTACTGAAAACCTGAAAGCAGAATAATAAGCGTAGGGCTACTATCCCCTGAATGGCAAAGAGTTATATGAACACCTCAAAAAAGTTGAAATGGGATGAAAAATACTAGTTTTTAATCTCCTAAGATTTTTGAGGTACATATAAATGCGATTGACAAAAAACTGAGATATGTGTTGAATAGCTATTGCATGCAGATTTGAGGGGGGGGAAATAAAAAAAAAAAAAAACTAAAAATCAAGGGAGAAAGTGGCCATGTTTCTTTTTACCCCAACTCACCCCCCTAGATTTTTTTACCCCAGTTTATATATATATATATATATATATATATATATATATATATATATATAACACACACACACACACACATACACACACACACACATTTTAATCCTGGATACGACCATTCTTATGCCCTTTACTCCTATGAGGTATTTATAGAGCCTGGAGGATATGCAGCAGCTGCTGTAGCCATCTATAGCTGACGATTTTTGGGTGCCAGATGTTGCATTACCGTAGATCTGAGAGACAATGATAAACACCACATCACACCACAGCACACCAAATCACAACCACACCACAACACACCACACCACATCAAATCACAACCACACAACACCACACCACGCAACAGCACACCACACCAAATCACAACCACACCAAGTCACACCACACTAAATAAGAACACAGTACACAATAATACACAAAATCAGCTTCCCATAACACAGTACAGCACTGGAATTATTACCACACAAACTCAGTCTCCCATAACACGGCATAGAACAGGAATTACCACCATACAAACTCAGCTTCCCATAACAGCATAGCACAGGAGTTATCACTACACAAAATCAGCCTCACGTAACAGCAAAGCACAGGAATTAACACCACACAAACTCGCCTCCCACACCACAACACACCAAAGCCATTAACCGAGGGGCCCTGTAAATCCGGCATCTAGTATTTTTGGGTTTGTGTATTTCGTTCTTGCTGCCTCCTGATTGTTTTATTCAGTTTTGGAGGGATGTTTCAAACCGAATACGTTCACTACAGCATTCATTTACCCCTTCATTGCGACAGGATTCCCCAAAGCTTAGTAACATCACCAGCAGATAGCATATTATTCAAGCTAAAACACGACGATTTCGTTCAGATGAGAGACGTCGTAAAAACGAACGATTATGAAACATTTCCGTCATCTCCTCCTCTAATAATGATACAATTAGATTTCTTTTTGGCAGTCTACTGCTGAGGATTTGGTGCCACTGAAATAAATTGTTTCAGTCAATGAGTTATTAAACATTTTGCCTCCCTACCTCCCCTTCTTCCCTTAGAGGCTAAGATGCGAGTAAATGTGTGTGTGTGTGTGGGGGGGGGGATGAGCATTCCGGTGTGAGTGTCGTCCTGTCTTGGGCACCCCCCGTTACAGGTGAATCAGCCTAGGTATATAGATAATCCTCTGTTTATATCACCAATATGGGGAAACCTGTAAATATCTTTTACCCCAATTGTTTACATCCATCACAACACTGCCGCTGCGTGCATCCTCTTCCACGGTTCGAGGGTGAGTGACGCGATTCGTAATTTCGCTGTGGATCATTTACTGCGGAGTGAGAGAATAACCCGAGAAGCCATGTGCAAAGCAATGTTTGTCTGTGTTTTAATATATTTTGACTATATTGAACCCTCACCTTAACTTCTTCAGTACGATGGCCTCCTTTTATGCTATTCTTCCTACCCTCATGTGATTCCATTTACCTGAGGAAAGATTACTGACCTTGTAAATATCGTTGTGACTTTCATTTACTCCTGAACTAATTAAAAGTGTGCTTCCCCAGCTGAATACAATCGTCTTGCGGGAGTAAGATTATGTCAAGGAAATAAGTCATGTAATTTATGGTAGAGAAAAGAAATATCTTTGAATAATGTTATAATTATCGTATCCCTTTAGGTCTGGTGGTCACACATCAAAGCCTCCACTACGATTACATCATATTTGTAGTAATCCTGCCATCAGTGCTGTAGGCCCTGGAAAAAGAAAACGCGGCTATGGTTCATCAGACTTTTAGATTAATTCTTTATTTTCCTTGTTTTATACTCACAGACTTACCACACCCTTTGACAGTAGCTGCCTAACATTGGCCAACCGGTCCATTATGATGATCGTCATCATGATCATGTTGATGATACCATCGTAAAATTGGTATTTACTCTATTCCTTAAAATCGTCACACAATCACATGTACTGTAATCCATATTTTATTATATTTCATAGTTTATTGTATTGTTATCATAAGAAAGAATGTGAGAAAAGAAAATCAGGCGAAAAAAAAAATTGACAAAAATGATGTGTAGAACGATAAGAGAATTTAGAACAAAAATGACAAAAAGAAAAGGGAGGGACAAAAGTAAAAAAGAGGCCAGCTGAGACAGAGAGAGAGAGAGAGAGAGAGAGAGAGAGAGAGAGAGAGAGAGAGAGAGAGAGAAAAGAAAAAAAGAATGAAGCAAAACTTCAAATAAAGGAAGAAGAAAATAAGAAAAAGAAAATTGTGATTTAAATAGTAAAATTGATATAAAGATAATTAATAAAGTAAATGCCAAAGAATGGGCGATAGAAAGCAGAAAGCAAAAAAAATTGGGTAAAAGAATATAAAGTGAAGATAGGAATAAAGAGTTGAAAGAAGAAAGAAAGAGGAGAAAGGACAGAACAAAAGAAAGGAAACAGAGATTACAGAGTATAATAAGAAAAATGTAGGAATGTAAATAAAAAAATATATATAAATAAAGAAACCGTCCCAGACGAAGGGGTCGAACTCGAGACACCTTTATTGGAGTCCCAGGCGGCTCCACCATACATCATCTCCGCTCCTATGTCTCTTATTGTTATATCACGATAATATAGTGAAGATAGGAAGCAGAGAGAGAGAGAGAGAGAGAGGGGGGAATAAAGGGAAAAGGAGAAATTAACAAAATAAAAAGCAGGAAAGAATGGAAAGGAAATTGGAAGGAGGAAAAGGAACTGAAACGACAACAGAAAAAGGAAGAAGGAAAGAAAATATTAAATGTAGAAAGCATGAAGAATAGAAGGATGAAATGAAAGGAAGTGTGAAATAAAGGAGAAGGAAAGGACGACAAAGAGAGAGAGAGAGAGAGAGAGAGAGAGAGAGAGAGAGAAATAAGGGATAAATGGTAAAGGTGTTAAATCGGTACACCTGTAGTAGAGTCCCAAGAGCTTACACTTTCCTTCATCTCGCCTCCTACCTCTCTTGTACTCTGTGATCCTGTAATATATTGATGATATTGATGTAATATAGTTGACTTTGGTGGTAGTAATGATGTTGCTGCTGATGATGATTACGGTAGTGGTGGTGGTGTTAGTATTGGTGAAGATAATTGAGGTGAATTGTGATGATGGTAATGATAATTGTATAAATGATGATGATGATGATGTTTACAGTGTATTAACTGGCGTTGTGTTGTTGATGGTGGTGCTGGTGCTGATGGTGGTGGTGGTGGTGGTCGTAATGAAAATGATTATATACAGTGTCATAATTTATGTTAATAATGTTACTTTATCTCACTTCCCGCATTTCTTGGAGCTTCTGATGTATTACTATGGGGAAAGGAAGTAGGAGGAAAAGAAAGAAATGAAAAAAATTGAAATTAAAAACATAGAAAAAAATATAATAGATTCAGAAGGCAAATTAAAAAAGAATATGAATGAGAAGGAATGGGAGACACAGGAGACAGTAAGGAGGGAATGATTATAAAAACATATAGGGGAAAGAAAAAAAAAAATGAAAGACATGAGTACGAAAACAAAGGAAAGAAAAGGAGGTCGACGACGGAAATAAAAACAAAAGACAAAGGAGACTAAAAGGAAAAAATTAAGGACAAGAGAATGAAAAAATAAAGGTAATGAAGGAGAGGAAAAAGGAACCCTGACTGAGCCGAGGTTCTGACTCCAGACGCCTTTATTAGATTCTCAGGACTTTCTCGCAACATCACTCCTTCTTCCCTTGTTATTTTAATGATATAACATAGTCATGAAAGACAGCAGAAAGAAATAAAGTAATGGGGTCAGTAAAAAACGAGTAAAGGTGTGAAAGAAAGAACGCAACGAGACAGTGAATGGAAATGAAAAAGAAGAAGGGAAAAAGCAAGGACATAACAAGAGGAAGAAAGGGGAAACAGAGGTAAATCCAGAAAACTGGAAGAAAGAAGAACGGAAATAAAGCCACACTTGAAATAAAGGAGAGCAAAAGAGAGAAAGGAAGGGGAAAAGAAGGAAATGAATCATAAATGGTAGGGTGTTAACTCGGTTTACCTTTACTAGAGTCCCAGGCCGCTCCACCTAACTTCATCTTGCCTCCTGCCTTCACCGTAGGTTTTAATACGCCGATGGAGAATGATAGAAAGAGGGAATGAATTAGGAAAGGTAATCTAAAAGAGGACAGAAGAGTCAATGAAATAAGAAAAGGCAAATATACAGGAAAAAGTGGATAATGAAATACGAAAGCAGGGAAAAAAGAAAACGAGCACTGCAATGAGAGAAAGCGAATAAGAGAAATAAGAGAAAAAAGAAAGTGAGATTGAGAAAAACTATTAAATGAATACAATGAAGAAGAAAATTATGAGTAAATAAGGGAATAGATAATTGGAGATGGAAAAGAGAAAATATATGAGAATGGCATGAAGAGAAGATAATGAAGGCGAAAGATTAACAAATTTGGAGGGGTACAGAGAGAAAGCAAAGAGTAAACGAAAGAACAGAAAAAGTGAGAACAGAAGGAAAACTAGTAGTTAAAAAAAAAAGTGAATGGATTAAAAAAATAAAAAAATAAAAAGAAGCCTTGGCCTGATCGAGGGTCAAACTGGAGAAACTTTTGTTAGACTCTAAGGCCGCTCCACCTTACTTAACCTTGACTCCTACTTGTCCTGTTGCTTTATTGCTGTAATAGAGTAGAGAGAGAGAGAGAGAGACCTTAAGTAGATAAAACAAGAGTCGGTACTGAGGCGGTAAATTTAACCTCTCCCACCTAAAGTCTACCTGTATATAAATGCAGGTACAATAAGAGACATAGAAGTACACAGATAAATACATAAGGAAATAATATTTACATCTGTCTACAGCCATACGCCATAATCCCGTAAAGGATGGTCGTTTGTCTTTGAGTTTGTTGTTTTACAGGAAGGAGCGCTAACCCTCCGCCAACCCACTATAATAAGTCGCGGCGCACCACTCTGAGGTTGTCATTATCGTATCCTGTCATCCTACCATTCAAAAGTGCGTCCGATTTCGTATCATATTATACCCGAATCATATTATTATGCACGAATACATTATACACGAATATTATTATACACGAACATATTATATACGAATCACTTGCGTCTCATGTTATACACGAAATGGGAAGCACTTTTGAATGGTAGGTTGCGGGGGTACGATAATGACAACCTCAGAGTCGTGCACCGTGACTATAGTTGACACGTATGGAATACACATGGGTAGGTTTTATGGTTACCACCCAGCGATGTAAATGGTGTCCTGGCTTACAGGAGAGTATTTGGCTTGTCTCTCAATATAAGCCACCTGAAAATGGAAGAAGCGTAAAATAAAGTGACAGGAGAGATGGGAGAAATAGGAAGGGAAGAGGGCAGGTGAAGGAAGAAGTACGCCGTACTTCAAGTGAGTGGATGATGGCCGCTCCGACCTACCACCAATATAGAATTAAACTGATATATAATAATAGGTAGAATAGTGATTCATTGATTGAACCCCGGCAGCCGAACGTCCAGCTCAAAGTCGACCTATCTCAGTCTTCTTCGCCTCCTGCTTACTACTTCTCCATCCTGGCTCGTAGCCTGCTCTTATCATACTCTCTCCATATAATCCTTCCTTTAATATACTTGATGCATCATACTTTGCTGTACATTCACTAATTATGGTTCATATTATACTTTTTGTCATACTCTTTATTATACCTTCCCTTATAATACTCTATATTAATTTGGCATTCATTATTGTACTATCTGCATTGTACCTTCTCTCTCTCTTACTATATTTCTGTGTCTGTGTTATATTCTCTTTATTTCACTTTCTTCACAGCTCTAGTATCCTGTTCCAGCTGCCGCCAAACGATTGTAAACAGTTCAGAGTGAGTCATGGCAGCCTGAGAATCAACGTACATTTTGCTGAGTTGGCTTGGAGAAAATACTACTGACACGATTATGAGAGAGAAAGAGAAACAAGAAAAATGTAAGTAAAGATGATGATAGATAATAGATGAAAAATGAAATTAAAAGAAAACTGAAAGAGAAGATAACAAAGGAGCAAGGATTAAGAAATACGAAACGGGAGAAGAGAAAAAAATGAAACAAAAAGAGAGAACAAGAGGACACAGAAAAAAAAATGGAAAAATAATAAAACCTCAAACTGAAAAAAAATAAAAAGAAGTTAGTTCCGCGGTTTAGGGCCGAAGTAGAAAAACGTTTGTTAGAATCTGAGGCCGCTCCACCCTATTTCATCTTGGCTCCTACTTGTCTTGTTGCTTATCGCTGTAACACTGTGCAGGAAGGAAGGAAGGAGAGAGAGAGAGAGAGAGAGAGAGAGAGAGAGAGAGAGAGAGAGAGAGAGAGAGAGAGAGAGAGAGAGAGAGAGAGAAAAACAAAAATAAAGAAAATGGAAAGGAGAAAGGAGAGAAAAGGGAAAGGACAGAGGAAATAAAATTAAAAACGAGAAAAATCGAACTCAAGAAATGAAAGATATGACTTGCATTTCATTAGAAAGACATAAAGAACAAGAAAAAGAAGTAAACTAAGACTGAAGGGTCAAGGTGTTAAGTGGATACAGGTGTAGTAGAGTGGCAGGCCGCTCCACCTTGCTACATCACGCCTCCTACTCTTTATGGTGATGCTGAGTATGATGGTACTGATGAGGGTGATGCAGGCCAGTTCTGACGATAACAAACTTCATCACGCCTTTTCACTCTACCCTGCGGATAATGGCAGAGAAATGACAAAAATAACATGATTGCTGAGGAGACCAAACATGAAATTTTGTATAGGTAATAAATATAACAGTAAATCATGTAGTGTCTGTTATCTCTAATCTAGAAGTCTTAAAATAAGAACATTAATAATCGCACAATCTTTTTCATATTTTGTTATAGGAAAGTCTTGTTTTGGTATCGATGTGGATGTAATTGAAATCGTTAATAGTAGTAGTCTGAGATCATTTGACCACATGGAAAGACTGGAGAATGGAAAACTGACTAGAAGAGTGTATGTGACTGAGGTGAAGGGGGAGACTGGGAGGGGAAGACTAGGAATATGATGAAGGGATGGAAAAACAAGATGTATGAGAGCAGTGGGTGTGGGTTCGCGACAGGGCAGCCAAATGACACTGGTCTTGGCAACATGGAAATTTCTTTGTGGGCATCGCTTACGGGATTAATGCGTCCTGCAATAGACATAGATAAAAGGTGGTGTCTTGTGGGGGTTACGTTACATGGACACCCACGAGAAATGATTTTCCGTGAAGTAATGAAACCCTTAAAAAAAAGGACTGCCACAGCCATAATTTAACTATGTTATGGCCTAAAAACCTTTTGTAGTGGCCCAAGGCTTCATCAGACATTTCCATATATTTGTTTATAGTGTATTTTCAGATGGTTTACCAACAAGTTTGGCTAAATTATGCCAAAATACATCTTAAGACATGAAAGAGGGGAGGAAACCAAGAAATGGGACACGAAGAAGAGACAAGGAAACAAGAAAAATACGAGAAAAAAAAAGAAAAGAAAGGTAATGTAAAAAAAAATACGGAAGAAATATAGACAGGAAATAGGAGTAAAAGGAAACAGAAAGCAGAAGTCAAAATCAAAGGTGTGAACTCAGTACACCTGTAGTAGAGTGGCAGGTGGGTTGGACTTACTTCATCTCGCCTCCTACCTTTCTTGCAGCTGCAAGACATGTAAGGAGGTAGGAGGGGAGATGAAGTAAGTCCAACCCACCTGCCACTCTACTACAGGTGTACTGAGTTCATGTCTTTGATTTTGCCTCCTACTTTCTGTTTCCTATTACTCCTTTTTCCTGTCTATATTTCCTGTCTATAGAGGGAGTAGATTGTAGCTCTAGTCGAACAGGCGGTACTCCCGAGGTGGATGGCAAGCTGGTGACAGGGAGAGCTAGAGCTCCCCTTTCACCAGCCCTCAGGACCTGAGCCTGACCATCTCCCTTTGCTGAACATTTTCAGTGCTTTCATTTACACACACAATTGGCCAGCATACTCTCTTAATACCTCTGGCCTCCACTGTCTACACCACACTACATGCACATAAGATATCACACCTACTATTTCCATTCCCTCTTATCACTTGCCGCTGCATTAATATCAGCAAACGAGGTGGTATCTCGGATTGCCACCACTGGCAGGGTAGGGCTGGCGGCGCATGGTCCTCCCAGTCGCTATCAAGCTACTGTGCGGCGGTGACTGTTGCAAATTCCGTTCATGCTCGTCAGTGGAGAAGTGCAGGTGCTGCCTTATTCATCACCAGTATCAATGGCCTCAGTACCAATTTGAATTCAGTTCATTTTTTTCCTACAACCTACATCCTCTTTAGCCCTGTTCCTCAACAGAACCACAAATCTCTCCCTCTACCGAAATATTCCTATTTTGTTTTCCTGGTTACCATCTCCTCACAAACTTCCGTAATAAGGGTGGCACCTGTTGTTATATCAAATCTCAATATGCAGTTGACACTGTTTTAACCTGCCCCGTGCCTAGCAATTTATTACCAAACCTACCCCCAAAACCCGACAAATTTTTGTTTTTGTTTTTGGCTCAAACCTCCGCTTTTGATGAGAAACAATGGAAAATCACCAAAAAAGTGCTCACCTCAGCTTATGAGAGGTCGGGACAGGTGAGCCTCCGCGCACCTGGTCTCATACTCTGTTGAGGCGCGGTACAGGTGCCACATTCTCTATGGTATGGGTTCCTATTCTAAACCACCCACAATACATAAATATACATTTATTTGGTAAAAATTTACATGTAGTACAAGAATATACCGTATTGGTTTTCAATATATATATATATATATATATATATATATATATATATAAATATATATATATATATATATATATATATATATATATATATATATATATATATATATATATATATATATATATATATATATACGTAGGTTCATTACCGGAACACCTGAAAATCGCCGATTTCTTGCACAGTTGACTCCCTGAGACTGTTGTTTCAACATACATTCTATTTCTCAAGTTACATTATACATTATACTTTTCTTACTATTATAGTGAAAGTAATATTATTGCATATTGACATGCCTTTCTATTATAGTGAGCACGATATTCTCACAAGCACACAGTATTACATTTTTATTTTCAACTTGATTATAGTTTTCCACAAAGATTATACCAATTTTCAACTTTTGTCACTGTTGTCACATACTGACAGGCCTTACTAATAGTGAGCGTAATGTTATCACATATTTACATTCCAAGCGTGATATTCTCGCAAGCACACAGTATTACATTTTATTCTTCAACTTCCATTGTACTTTTCCACAAAGATTTTTAATATTATCCAACCTTCTATAACTATTATCACATATATACATGACTTACTATTATAGTGGGCGTGAATTTCCCGCAAGCACACAGTATCACATATTGACTGGCCTTACTAGAAGAAATGACTAGAAGAAATGTCCTGACTAGAAGAAATGAAAATAAGACAGGAGAGAAATGAAAAGGAAGAGATTAAGGAGGGAAAAACTAATGAAATACTGGAAGATAAAACAAAGCTGAAGAAAAGAAGGACCAAGGAAACAAAGAATGAAATAAAGAAAAGGAATGAAAAACCAAGATAATTGAAGAATAACTGATAAAGGTGTTAATTTGTTACAAGTTTTACCTAGTCTGTCTGTCTATCTATTGTCAGATGCCTCAATCCCGTAAGGGGTGACCACAAACAAATCGCCTCCATGTCGCCCTGTCCAATGCCACTTCACTGCCTTGTTCTAAGCTCACACACACCTCTCTCATATACCTCTCCATTCCATCCCTCCATTTCATCCTTGGCCTCCCCCTCCCTCTCCCCCCTCTATCTCGCTGGCATACACTCTCCTCTTTAGTCTCTCTCTCTCTCTCTCTCTCTCTCCCAATGTATTTCTCCTCACTCTCTCACATCCACATCCACACCACAGTGCTCCATCACTTCCTCATTTGTCAGTCTGTCTCTCCATGTAACCCCACTTGCTCCTCTCAAAAAATTCATTTCCACTGCTCTTACTCTTGACTTTGTCCTTCCAGCAAGGTCCAAGCGTCACTTCGATACATTAGAGTTGGTTTCACAAAACTGTTATGCAGCGACATTTTTACTTCCATCCTTACTTGCCTGTTCCTTATCACTGATTTCAAAGAATCAGCAACCTTTCTTCCCTGCTGTACCCTTTCAAGCACTTCACCCTCTAAACTTCCACCCTTATTCATCACACTACCCAAGTACTTAAACGCATTCACATTTTCATTTCCTCTTCATCCAGCCTCACTGTACATCAGTGACTTCATTTCTCTCAAAGACCATAACTTTACTCTTCCCTACGTTTACCTTTAGATCCGTTTCTATCACACACTCTCAAACTCATTCATCAAGCCTTGCAGTTCCCCTTCGTCTTCACTTAACAATACAGTATCATCTGCAAACAACAGTACAGGGAGTTTGCTAACCCTGCCCTCTCTCATTAGGGTCGCTCCAACATCCACTGCCCTATCTTGTTTCTTCTGTACACCCTCATACGAGTACATACTCTTTACGGCATTAAACAACTTCCCATTTACTCCATATATTCTTAATACTTTCCACATTCCTTGTCTATCCACCCTGTCATATGCTTTCTCCAAATCCTTGAAGGCTGCAAGCAACTTCTTTCCCTCCTCTAGAAACTTTTCCACTAAAGACCTAAGAATGAATATCAAATCTACATAACCTCTTCCTTTCCTAAAACCTCCCTGTTCTTCTCCAACCAATTCAGTTGATATTTCCCAAACTCGGTCAATAAGTATCCTACCATATACGTTTCTTATTACAGTAAGAAGACAAATGACCCTAAGATTACCACACACTTCTTTTTCCCCTTTTCCTTTATACAGAGGAATAATTATACCTGACTTCCAATCCTCAGGGACTTTATCTTCCACCGAGTCCAGTCTACACATCTTCCGTGTCCATTCTACTACCATCTGCTTCCCATGCTTCACCATTTCACCACACACTCCATCATTTCCTGTCACTTTCCCCATTTTGATTTTCTTCATTGCTTCCACAACTTTCATCCTACTGATGTTTTTCTCTCTTCTTAACTCCCTCCTCCTCCCAGCCATTCGCCAGCCACTAATACTAGCATTACTTTTATTCATTGTGTTCAACTATTCCTTGAAGAATTCTCTCCATCTGCTCAGGTTTTCTCCCTTCTCCACTAGCAATATATCATTTTTATCTTCCACTCCCAGACTAACTTCTTTTTCATCCTGTCTAAGTCTCTTTACCTCTTTCCACAACATTTTCATACATTCCCTCTACTTTACAGTCAAATACCTTCCAGATTCCTCATCCACTCTCTTCCTTCTCTCTCTTACCAATCTTTTCACCTCTCTCTTCCTCTCTACGTATAACTCTCTCTTCTGTCTCTCAACTTCCTCCACGCCTCTGTCTCTCATCCACTCACTATATGCTGTCTTCTTTTCCGCCACAGACTGGTCATTAGTTACAGGTGTTAATTAGGTATGTGTGTTAATCAGGTACAGCTGTTAACTAGGTACAGGTGTTAATGAGGTACAAGTGTATTGTTCCCAGACAACTATACCTTACCTCATCAAGCCTCCTGTCTCTCTTACAGCTTGTGATGTTATAATAGTTTAATGGCTTTGATCTGATGCAGCTAATGGTGGTGGAGGTGATAGTGATATGATGATTCTGATGATTTTGATGACCTCATCACGCCTCTTAGCTCTCTTGTAGCTTGTGATGTTATAATAGTGTAATGGCTTTGATCTGATGCACCTAATTGTGGTGGTGATAGTGATATGATGATTCTGATGATGGTAATGATGGATGTGATGGTGGTGAATGTGATATAGGTTATATGTGATGAAAATGTTAAGTGTATGAGTGATGATGATGGTGGTGAAGATGATGATGATGTTGGGGGTGGGTGTGTTAGTGATGATGACGACGACGATGATGATGATGATATAAAGTAGGTTAGTGCTGAATTTGATGACCTTCCTTCACCTCGCGTCCAGTCTATCTTGTAGCCTATGATAATGTAATATATTGGAGAAAGAAAGAAGGAAGAAAGGGAAAGAAACAGAGGAAAATAGAAATAAAGATGTAATAGGAAAATAAAATATAAATGGAGAAAGGAAATGAGTGAACAAACAAAGAAAAAAGGACGATCATGAAAATGAGAAAGGAAAAAGAAGTGGGGTAAGAGGAAGATAAGAAAGACAATGGAATATAAAAACACAAAAGAAAGAGGAAACAGGGGTAATCAAAGAAGAAAAAAGGGCAAAGAACAAGATATATTTGGAGACTGAAAGGGAAGAAAGAAGAAAAGGGAAAAAAATGACAAAAAAAAGTTAGGGTCGAACTCGGAACACATTTGTTAGAATCTCAGGCCGCTCCACCTGACTGTAGTCCTATAATATTGTGAGGAAAGAAAGGAGAAAGCAAGAAGGGGAAATGAAAATGAAAATCAAGGGAGAGATGAAACGAAAGTGGAAAGACAAACCAAGAAAAAATGAAATGGAAAGAATGAAAAAAAGAAGCAAAAACAAGAAATGGATAAAATGAAAAGAAAGAAAGAATTAAAAAAAAAAGTACGGCTGAAGCAAAATGTGCAATGCATCACCAGAGATTTGAACGGAGAGAGAAGGAGATGAGGTAAAATGGTAAAGATATTAACTCAGTATGAAGGGGAAGACAGAAGGGAACTACAAGGCTTAATGAATGAGTCTGAGAGAGTACGTAAGAAACGGAATCTAAAGGTGAATGATGGGAAGAGCGAAGATGTGGTCTTCGAGATAACTGAAGTCACTGAATGCACAATGAGGCTGGATAGTGAGCACTTGGGGAGTGTGACGAGTAAGAATGGAAGTTTCGAGGATGAAGTGCTTGAAAGGGTACAACAGGGAAGAAATGTTACAACAGAAACGGGGAGAAAGAAAGAAATTAGGTACGAAATAAACTGAAAGAGAAACTGCTAAAAGGAAAAAAAGAAAGAAAAGGAAGGCAATGAGCTAATCAAGGTGTGAACTCGGTACACCTTAGTAGAGCCCCAGGCCGCTCCACCTTACCTCATCTTGCCTCCTACCTTTCGTATGTCTTGTGATGCTAATATAGCTAATAATGCTGGTATCAACTGTGGTGGTGATAATGACGATGGTGATGCTAGTAGTGGTGATAGTGGTGGTGATTGTGATATAGGTTAATGTTACTGATGTTACTGATGATAATGGTGATGTACATTAGGTTAGTAGTGGTGATAATAATTTTACTTCATTTAACCTCCTGCTTCCCTTGTAGCTAATTATGTAATGAGGGAAGAAAGAAGTGAGAATGACAAAGAATTATAACTGAGAGAAGAAATTAAGTGAAGAAGAAATACTGTATGGAGAAATAGAAAGAAATGAAAAATAAGAAAGTAAAGTGACAGATAATCACGAATCCAAAGAAGAAATTAAAAGAAAAGGGCATAAAAGAAAATAGAAATGAGAAAGAAACAGAAATTAAGAAAAGAAAAACAAACAAGGAAAGAACAGAAGAAAAGGATAAAAACAAACCTTGAAATTATACCCGGAAAAAGAAGGAGAATGAAAAAATGAGCATCCATGAACCCCGTGTCAAAAAAAAAAGGAAAGAAAAGGAAAGCATGGAAGGTGGAGAAAAGACAACATAACGGTTATACACGGAAAATAAAGAAAAAAACAGGAAATAAACAAAAATCGAGCTCTTCCTAAACCCTGGGTCGAACTCAAGACATCTTTGTTATAATCTCAGCCGCTTTACTTCACCTTGGGTCCTATTTTTTTTTTTTTTTTTATTATTATCGTCAAAAAAGGAGGAAGAAGGAAGACAAAAAGTTGAGAATGAAAAAGTGACAAAAATGAAGAACAGAAAGACAGGAGAAATTAGAACAGAATGTAAAAAAAAAAATGATGAGAGAGAGAGAGAGAGAGAGAGAGAGAGAGAGAGAGAGAGAGAGAGAAGCAGGAAAAGTCATAAAGACTTTGTAGTTACTTGTAGAGAAGTATATTTTAGACTTGTGGTCGAGCGGCTTTTATATCTTGTAGTAGCTTCCCCACCAAATGTCATGTAGTGACAGGAGAGGTAAAGAATAGTATGGGACTATTTTTATTTGTCTTGGAAATATTAACAAGTCTCTCACACGGACGAGTATAAGTCCCGGGTAGCTACCTCCCTGTCTCGTTATCTGTCTCTCTCTCAAATTGCCAAGCCCTTCTCCCGTAACCTGTCTCCTTTGAGGCCTGTCTCCCTCTCGACCTCTCTGTTCGGTGGCTAATCTCCGTCTGCGCTCTCTTTCCTAAATTCTGGTGTAGCAGGTGTGTGTCACGTGTGTTCCTCGTGGATGGAAAGTTCACGCAGCCTGTGTGTAAGCATGTGTGTATGTGTGTATATGGCCACTAGACGCTGTCTCAAGCATTCCTCGCGTCAGAGTGTGTAAGCATGTTTAGCACTGCTCAATTCTCGCAGACACAACACCTCTCATCATCTGACTCCCTGCTTCTATCTATCTATTTATCTATCTATCTATTATGATTTGTAAATATAATATGGGGTCCTACCACAGAGAGAGAGAGAGAGAGAGAGAAGCAGGAATAAAACAAAATTTGAATTTAAAAAAAGGAAGGAAACATGAAGGAAAAATAAACAAAACTGGGTACCATAAAAAGAGTACAAATGATATCACTTTCATCTCGCCTCCCTCCTCACCGGTTGATTGTGATGCCGTAATAATATTATAATGGGGAACGAAAAGAAGAAAGTGAAGGAAGGCTGGGAAAGAAAGAAAAAAGTTCAAAATATAAGGAGATGGAAAAATGGGAGAATTAAATCATGTAAATGCAAAATAAATAAATAAATAAATAAATAAATAAATAAAGGGATTACAGAAAGAAGAAGCAAAAATGAAAAGGGGATGAAAAGAACATATAGAGGAGAATGGATAATGGAAGAAAGAATAAAAAAGAGAAAAGGAAAGAGAAAAAGAAAAAGGAAAACATGAAAAAGGACCATAAAAATATAAATGTAGAACGAAAAGCAAAAAGGAAATGAGGAGGAAAGAAAGGAGTAACGCGGAAAACTGGGTCGAACTCGGGACACTTTATCATAGTCCAAGGCCGGTCCACCTTACTTCACCTTGGCTCCTACGTCTCTTGTTGTTGTATTGTTGTAATATAGTGAAGAAAGGAAGCAGAGAGAGAGAGAGAGAGAGAGAGAGAGAGAGAGAGAGAAGGAAAATAAAAGAAGAATGAAGTAAAACAAAGGCAGAAGGAATGAAAAGGGGATGGGAAGAAGGAAAAGGACAGGAAACGACAAATGAAAAAGGTAGAGGAACGGAACGAACATGGGAACTGAAAAAAGAACGACGAGAAGGACGACAAAATGAAAGGAAACGTGAAATAAACGGGAAGTAAAGGACGAAGGTGAGGAAGAAAAAAGTAAGGCATAAACGATAAAGATATTAAATCAGTACACCTGTAGTAAAGTCCCAGGCCGTTACATGTTACTTTATCTCGCCTCCTACCTCTCTTGTACCTTATTATGCTGTAATATACCGATGATTTTTACGTAATATAGTTTACTTTGGTGTTGCTAATGATGATGATGATGATAATTACAGTGGTGTGGTGGTGTTTGTATCGGTGATGATAATTTAGGTGAATTTTGATGACGGTAATGATAATTGATGACTGATGATGATGATGATGTTTATAGTAGTGTTAAAGGAAGTTGTATTGATGTTGCTGTTGGTGCTGATGGTGGTGGAGATGAAGATAATAATGGCATACAGTATGTAATAATTAATGGAGATAACGTTACTTTATCTCACTTCCTTGATTACTTGTAGCTTATCATGTATAATTATTGAGAAAGAAAATAGGAAGGAAAAGGAAGAAATTAATAAAAAGAGATAAGAATGAGAAATCACAAAATAACAGAAAAAGAAATTACAGTCGGAAAGCAAATGAAATATAATAATAAAAATGAGACAGAATTAATAAATAGAAATGTGAAAGGAATAAAAATATGAGAGACATGTGTAAGAAAAAAAAAAAAAAAGGAAACAAAAGATCAACGAAGGAAATGAAAATAAGAGACGAAGGAGACTAAGTGGAAAAAGTAAAGACAAAAGAATGAAAAAATCAAAGACTTGAGGATGAGATGTAAAAAAGAACCCTGACTGAGCTGAGATTCTGACTCCCGACACCCTTATTAGAAGCCCAGGAAGTTCCTCCTGGAAATAAAGAAAAACTTGAAATAATGAAGAAGGAAGGAAAGGAAGGTAGGGAAAATAAAGAAAATGAATCATAAATGGTAAGGTGTTAACTCGGTTCACACGTAGGCTACTCGAGTTCCAGGCTGGTCCACCTTACTACATCATGCCTCCTACCTCGACTGTAGCTTATGATACGGTAATGGAGAAAGATAGAAAGGAAAACAGAAATTAGTAAAGATAACCTAAAATGAGAAGACAGGAAACGTAATGAAAACAGAAATGACAAATATACAGAAAAAAGTAGACAAAGAAATACGAAAGGCTGGAAAGAAAGAAAACGAGCACTGTAATGACAGAAAGCGAATGAGAGAAATGAGACAAGGAAGAAAGCGAGATTGAGAAAAATTATTAGATGAATACAGAGAAGAAAAATGTGAGTAAACAAAAGAATAGGTAATAGGAGATTAGAAGGAGAAATTATTAAAACTGGGAAAAGAAGAAGATAATTGCGAAGGATTAACGAATTAGGATGGGGACAGAGAGAAAGGAAAGAATGAAAGAAAAAACAAAATAAGGGACAAAAGAAATAAAATTAGAAGTAAAAAAAAAAAGAGTGGATGGATGAAAAATAAAAAGAAAAAGAACCCTTCATGTGAGAGTGGGTCGAACAGGAGAAACGTTTGTTAGAATCTCCGGCCGCTCCACCTTACTTCACCTTGGCTCCAACTTGTCTTGTTGCTTTATTGTTGTATTATAACGAAAAGAAAAAAAAAAAGAAGTGGAGAGAGAGAGAGAGAGAGAGAGAGAGACAGAGACAGACAGACAGACAGACAGACAGAGAGGGGGGAGGAAGAAAAGTAAAAAACTGAAAGGAATAGTAAAAATAAAGCTGAAAGGGGAACGAAGAGAGAGAGAGAAGGGAAAGAACACAGAAAAGGAAGTAAGCAAAAAAACGAAACTAAGAAAGAAGGATATTACTAAACCAAAGTTAATTAAAGTTGAAGGAGATAAAGAACAAGATAAAGAAGGAGCCTAAAGACTAGAGAGTCAATGTGTTAAGTGGGTACAGGTGTAGTAGAGTGGCAGGCCGCTCCACCTTGCTACATCACGCCTCCTACTCTTTATGGTGATGCTGAGTATGATGGTACTGATGAGGGTGATGCAGGTCAGTTCTGATGATAACCCAACTTCATCACGCCTCCTACATCTTTTATAGCTTATGAGACAATACAGGAGTATGTAGCAGCACACAGCAAGTACAGATAACAGGAAGCCTATTGGCCCATAACGAGGTTATCTGTTAAGAAAGCAACTGAATCTAAAAAATATAACGAACGTGTATGAGAAAAAGAGAAAATAGACGATGTCTCTTGTCTGCCCACCACACTCTCCGGACAAACGCAGGAGAAATACAAAAACAAGAACTGATTGATGGGGAGAAGAAAAATGTATATTTGTATAGGTACGCAAAAAATAACAGTAAATACTACCGCGCCTGCAACCTCTAATCCATAGGACATAACAAATTGCAAAATGGTCTCAAATTTAATTACTTCAAAGTCTTCTTTGATATTGCCGTGAGAGAATGGAGAATGAAAAACTGACTAGATGAGTGCATTTGATAGGCAGAGGGGGAGAGTGGCAGGGCAAAATTAAATATATGATGAAGGGACGGAGTAGAATGATGTTTGAGAGAAGGTGATGTGAGCTCGAGAAGGGCCGCCAAACGGTAGGGGACAGGGCGACACGGAGGAGAGGCCTACAAAAAGTACTGGCGCCAACCCACTCCTGAATCTCGTCTCTTTTATGCTTCTGTACGGAGTTATGCCAAGTGTGTTCTTCTCTATACTAAGAAAAATTTCATTCGTAGTAAATGCTCTGAACTTTCCTGCTCCTTCTGACGCCTTCACAAAAACCCTTCTAACAATTTTGCTTCAGCCTTCTTTCCTCAACCTTTTTTTTTTTTTTTTCTTAAGTCGTTAATAATAACTCTTAGATCTATTCGTCCTTTACTTCCATTATTGAGATGTGAGAAAATGGGGTGTCACAAAAAAGACATAAAACAAAAGCATTCAGGGGCCTAATTGTAATCGCCCGCTAAAATATGTCGTTGGATAAAGTACAAATTACCTGCAAAATAATTTTGAAAAAATAAAGATGCAAAACTCTGCTGAATTCAGTCACCGTACCTCGCAAAAAGCCAATCCACATTAAAAAAAAAAAAAAACGTATGGGCGCTGGCATTCGGCCGTCATTGATCAAATCCACACCGAAAATAATAGGTACTGCACATCCACATAGTTGTTATTTCCCGAAGGTTTGGTGATTATTCGTCCACAACTTTTCAAAATATGTTGGGAGCACACACACACACACACACACACACACACACACACACACACACACACACTGACAAAAACATAATCGCTCCTCCTTGCGAAAGGAGGGCGATAGTAATAGAAGAGGAAAACTGAAGTAAATATAGAATGTTGAAAGACGGGAATGGAGAAAGACGAGAGAGAGAGAGAGAGAGAGAGAGAGAGAGAGAGAGAGAGAGAGAGATTAGACACCAAATGGAAAAAGAGAGAGAGAGAAAAAAAAAAGTCGAATGACCAGGAGAGACAAAGAAAAGAATGAGAGGAAAAGAAAACCAAAGAGGAAGGCAAGCCATAAAAAAGGAGTGGGGGAAGAATGTAAGAGAAAGCTGGAATACGATCAAGAAAGAAAAGGGATGGAATAAGTATGGGAAAATAAGAAAGGCATAGTAAAAAGGAAGGAACAGAAATCTCTGTCTTTCTCTCTATCTATCTATCTACTGCCAGATGCCTTAATCCCATACGGGGTGGCCACAAACAAATCGCCTCCATGTCGCCCTGTCCCCCCCCCCCGATTTCACTGCCCTGCTCCCAGCTCATACCCCTCTCTCTCATATACCTCTCCACTCCATCCCTCCATCTCATCCTTGGTCTCCTCCTCCCTCTCTCCCCCTCCACCTCATTCTCATACACTCTCCTCGTCAGTCTCTCACTCTCCATCCTCTCCACATGGCCAAACCACCTCAGTGTGTTTCTTCTAACGCTCCCTATGACATCCACATCCACATCACAGCGCTCCTTTATATCCTCATTTGTCAGTCTGTCTCTCCATGTGACTCCACAGGCTCCTCTTAAATAACTCATTTCCACTGCTCTCAATCTTGACTTGTGTCCCTCCAAGAACGTCCAAGCTTCATTTCCATATGTTAGGGTTGGTATCACAATACTGTTATGTAGTAACTCTTTCACTTCCATGCTCAATTCCTTGTTTCTTATCACTGCTTTCAATGAACAAGCAATCTTTCTTCCTTATTGTATCCTTTCAAGCACTTCACCCTCCAAACTTCCATCCTTACTCATCACATTACCCAGGTACTAAAACGTACTCACATTTTCCATTTCCTCATCATCCAACCTCACTGTACATTCACTGACTTCACTTCTGTCGAAGACCATAACTTCACTCTTCCCTACATTCACTTTTAGATTCTGTTTCTTACACACTCTCCCAGACTCATCCACCAAGCCTTGCAGCTCCAACTTCGTCTTCACTTAACAACACAGTATCGTCTGCAAACAACAGTACAGGGGGTTTCCAAACACTGCCCTCTCTCACTAGGGCCACTCCAACATCCACTGCCCTACTTTGTTTCTCTTTTATAACCCCATCCATGTACAGATTGAACAACTATGGAGACATGACACATCACTGTTTCAACCCAACCTTCAAATAGAAAAATTCACCCAGTTCACTATCCACACGCACTGCAGCCTTAGCACCCTCATACATACTCTTCACAGCATTCAACAACTTCCCTTCTACTCCAGATATTCTTAATACTTTCCACAATCCTTGTCCATCCACTCTGTCATATGCTTTCTCCATATCCATGAAGAACACATACAACTTCTTTTCCTTCTCTAGAAACTTTTCCACTAATGATCTGAGAATGAATATCTGATCTACACAACCTCTTCCCTTCCTTAAACCTCCCTGTTGTTCTTACTAACTCCTCTGTTATTTCCCTAACTCTGTCAATAAGCATCCTACCACATACTTTTCCTATTACACTAAGAAGACAAATGCCCCTATGATTACCGCACACTTCTTTTTCCCCTTTCCCTTTGTACAAGGGAATAATTATACCTGACTTCCATCAGAAATATAAACAGGAAAAAGGTACAGTATTAGAAAAAAGAGTAAGAGGCAAAATCAAAAGCCTGAACTCTACACCTAAGCAGAGTGGCATGTGGGTTGGGCTTACATCATCTCGGCTCCTACTTCTCTTTCAGTTTGTAGTGTATTATAGTAGTGGCTTTTGGTAGTACTTATAATGGATCCTATCTCTCTGGCTGCTTGTGATGCAGTTATGTGGTAGAGAAGAACGAAAAGTGGCAGAATGAAACATAGAATAGGAAACAAATGGAGCGTCAGTGGATTAAGGACAGAAATACAGGAAAGAAAACAATACAAAAAATAAAAATAAAAAGGAATAGTCAAAACTACAGGTCGAACACAAGGCAGTTTTGTTAGATTCTCAAGCCGCTCCATCTTTCTTCACCTTCACTCCTGTTTCTCCTGTTGCCTTATTGCTGTTATATAGCCAAAATAGGGGAAGTAAGTACAGTAGGAGTGGGTAAAACAGAGAAAGTAAGAAAAGAATGAAAACTGAAACAGGTGATGAAAATAAAATAACTGATAAAAAACTGAGAAAGGAGAGATAGATATGTAAACAACAAGAAGGGAATAATAAAGAAAATGGTAACCAAGGAGAAAGGAAGAAAGAAAACGAAAACAAAACAATGAAGGGAGGTAAAGAGAAGGAGGCTCGACGACGGGGTGAAGGTTTGAACCCGATTAAGGTGTAATTGAGTCCCAGGCCGCTCCACCCTACTTCACCTCGCCTCCTACCTCTCCTGTAGCTTGTGATGACGCAATACAATGCCCAGATAAAAAAAGCTGATGATGGTAATGGCTGTGACAGTGATGGTGATGATGATGATGATGATGTGTAGGTGGTGATGATGGTAAAACTAATCTATATTAGCTTTGGTAACATGTTAAATTTATGGATATTAGTGTTGATGATGATGATGGTGGTGGTAATAATGATGGTGGTAATGGCGGTGATGTGTTACAGCTTGGTACTGATGATGATAACCTTACTTCATCCCGTCTCTTACCTGTCTGGTAGCTTGTGATGGTGTAATAGAGTGCACAACGAAGGAAGGAAGAAAGAGAGAAAGTAGCGTAGTAAAGATGAATGGAAATGGGAATGAAAGAAATTATAGGATTAAGATGGAAAAAAAAGGAAAAGGACAGTCAGAGTCATTATGGAAAGAACCACTGAACTGGAGATAAGAATGACAAAGCAAAATAATCAGTGAAAGAAAGGTCTATCTATCTTCTATCTATCTATAGCCCGACGCCCTAATCCCGCAAAGGGTAGCCGCAGACAAAACGCCTCCAAGTGGCTCTGTCACCCACCATTTGACTGCCCTACCCCAAACTCACTACTCCTTCCCTCATATACCTCTCAACTACATCCCTCCACCTCATCCTTGGTCTTCCCTTCCCACTGCCTCCCTCCACTCCACCTAAATACACCCTCTTAGTCAGTCTTTCATACTCCATTCTCTCAACATGTCCAATCCACCTCAGTGTATTTCTCCTAATTTTCTCAACCACATCCACATCCACATCCACCCCACAACGTTCCTTCACTTCTTCATTCGTCAACCTGTCCCTCCATGTCACTTCACATGCTCCTCTCAAGTAACTCATTTCCACTGCTCTCACTTTTGACTTGTTCCCCTCTAGCAAGGTCCATGCCTCGCTTCCATACGTCAGAGTAGGGATCACAATACTATCATGCAGTGACTTTTTAACTTCCATAATCAAGCACGTCTTCCCCCAAAGTTCCATCCTTACTCATTACACTAACCAA
Organism: Coenobita brevimanus; assembly: GCF_032717465.1. NCBI lineage: Eukaryota > Metazoa > Arthropoda > Malacostraca > Decapoda > Coenobitidae > Coenobita > Coenobita brevimanus. The sequence goes on along the minus strand of NC_137008.1, from coordinate 25,123,747 downwards.
GTACTTGAATGCACTCACATTCTCCATATCCCCACCATCCAGCCTCACTGTGCATTCTGTGACTTCATTCCTCTCAAACACCATAACTTTACTCTTGTTTACATTAACTTTCAGATTCCTCTTCCTATACACTGTCCCAAATTCATTCACCAAACCTTGCAACTCCCATTCGTCATTACTCAACAATATTGTATCATCAGCAAACAGCAACACTGGAATCTTCCACATCTCACCCTCATTCATTAGAGCCACCCTCACATCCTCTGCACTACTTTGCACCTCCTTTAGAACCCCATCCATGTATTTATTAAACAGCCATGGAGACATCACACATCCCTATTTCAGTCCTACATTTAGCTCACCATCCACTCGCACCGTAGCCCTAGCTCCCTCGTACATACTCTTCACAGCACTCAACAATTTCCCCTCCACACCATATATTCTTAATACCTTCCACATACCTTGCCTGTCTACTCTGTCATAAGCTTTCTCCAAGTCCATGAAGGCAGCATACACTTTCTTTCCCTTGTTTAGATACTTCTCCACTAAACATCTAAGAAAAAATATCGGATCTACACACCCTTTTCCCTTTCTAAATCCCCTTTGTCCTTCTCTAATTAGCTCTTCTGTTATATGCCTAACCCTATCAATGAATATTCTACCATATATTTTTCCAGTCACACTAAGAAGGCAAATACCTCAATGGTTAAAACATACTTCTCTCTCCCTTTTCCTTTGTATAAAGGAACAATTATACATGATTTTCAGTCCTCTGGAACCCTTTCCTCTTCCCAAGCCAGTCTACACAACTTCCATATCCACTCTACAACAATCTCAACCCCATACTTCAGCATTTCACCACACACTCCATCAATTCCTGGGGCCTTTCCCAACTTGATCTTCCATATAGTTTCCACTTCTTCCGCCCTACTGCTCTCTTCCTCCCTCCTCTCATTTCTTCTTCTCCCAGCCATTCCCCAACCACTTATTCTCGCACTGTTCTCACTCTCTACATTGAATAAATCCTCAAAGAGCTCCTTCCATCTCCTCAGTTTCTCTCTCTTCTCCACTAGCAATCTATCATTCTCATTTTTCACTCCCCTACTATTTCCCCTTTCACACTGCCTTACTTTCCTTACCTCCTTCCAAAACAATTTCTTACTCTCCTTCCATTTTACACTCAGATTCCACCCAAACTCTTCATCCACTTTCTTCTTACTCTCCATCACCAATCTCTTCACCTCCCTTCTCCTGCTCACATATACCTCTCTCTTCTCTCTCTCATCTTCTCCCCTACCTCTACTCGCTAGCCATTCACTACATGCCTTCTTCTTTTGTTCCACACCTCGGTTCACCTCATCATTCCACCATGCTGTCCCTTGCACACCCCTGCATCTCCTCACTCCACAAACCACCTCACACTGTGCGCCTATCTCCCCCGTCAATATCTTACATACTTCGTACATCTTCCATCCCTTCCATCTGCTCTAACTCATACCTTCTCAATCTTTCTTCCACTGTGCTCTTATACTCTGCCATTTTCTCACGTGTCTTGCAACTTCTCCACTCTTTTCACAGGAGCTGTTTCCCCCTGTCTTCCCCTTCGTCTCTTCACCCATTTTCTTTGCAGCCTTACCTTGGCCATCACTAAGTGATGGTCCAAAATTCCATTCCACCACCCTCTCCACACTCTTGCATCCAACACTTGTCTTCTCATTTGCTCATCCACACACACGTAATCTATCATTGCCTTTCGTTCAACAAGTTCCCATCCATCCTCCTCATGACTCTCCATTTATACCTGTGGATTATTTTGTGCCAAAAGAAGGTGTTGGCTATTGCCAACCCCTTACCAGCACAGATGTCCACCAAAGCACTACCATTCCCATCTACTTCAGCTGGCACACCCCACTGACCAACCACTCCATCAACTTGTACATTCCTCTCTTTGTCATTCATGTCTCCAGTCAAAAACACTCTCTCGCTCCACTCAAACTTGTCCATACATACTTCTACACTTGCCCAAAACTTATCTTTCAATGTTGCCACTCGGTCCTCTGTCGGCACATACGCACATACAATTGCCCACGCTTGTATACCTGCTTTCATCCTCACCCATTCAGTCCTTGCACCCACTGTTCCATACTCTCTTATATTCTTCTTCCACTTCTTGCTTATCATCAGACATACTCCATTCTTGCCCTCTCATTCTCATTAACTCTAGAAGATATTCCTGAACTGTATTCCCACTCTCTCACCCTTTCACCTTGCCATTTAGTTTCAGTCAATCCACATACATCCACTCTTGCACCCTCAAGCACCTGAACAATCTCTCTCTCTTTTACTTCATCATTCACCCCTCTCACATTCCATGTCCCCACCCTTAGAATGGCCTTTGTCCGTTCCTTAGTCGTCAACGTATGGTCCGTCCTGGTCTGAGGCGCTTTATTCGCTAGTTTAGTTAATTCTTTGTACGGGGTTGGGCACTAACCCAGCACCAACCCTTTTAATCGCCTCATACGACAAGCAGGGATACTGGGGGAGTATTCTTGAAACCCCTCTACCCCCATGGGGGTCAACGTGAAAAAAAATGGGATTTGATTGATTACAGTCAAAATCTTTTGTATTATTTTTACTATTCTTAGGTGAAATATGGAAAAAAAAAAAATAACTATCCACAAGAAAGAACAAAAAAGGAACCATTGCTCAGCAGTGAGTCGAACTCCAGACACCTTAATTGGAGTCCAAAGCCGCTCCACCTCACTTCACCCTGGCTCCTATTTGACTTTTATTAACGTATTATAGTCAAGAAAAAGGAGTGGAAAGGAATAGGAAAAGAAGAGGGAATAACGAAACAAGAAAAGGACGGACGGAACGAAATAGGGTAAGAAAGGTTGAAAAAAGAAATGAGAGGGCAAAAAATAAGAAAGGAAAAGAAAGATCGAACATTTTAAACAAAGATGAACAAGAAGACAAGACTGAAACAAAGGTGAAATTCAGAAGGAACTAAAGAATGGATGAAAAAAAGAAAATGAGGTATAAATGATAGAGATGGATAATGATGATGAAGTTCGTCAAAGAAGTGACGATATTCGCGATGCAGAGGATGATGGTCGTGATGATGACGATGATGATGTAGGTCAGTGTTCATGACAGTAAAATTACTTCATTTCACCTCCTGCCACTAAAGCTTGTGCACCTGTAATATAATGAAGGAATGAAAACGGGAATAATGAGAAATATATCAATGAGGAGAGATATACAAGGCGACAGAAAAATGAGTTATTGAATAATGCAAGTGCCAGAAAATCAGAGACAGTAAGGAGAAAGCAAAATGGGAATAGAGATTGAAAATAACATAAAAAGGAAAGGAATATAACAAATGAGAAAAAAAAAAATAGAGGAGAATGAACGAAAAAATGAGAACAAGAAATACACACACACACACACACACACACACACACGCACACACACACACACACACACACACACACACACACACACACACACACGCACACACACACACACACACACACACACACACACACACACACACACACACACACACACACACACAAGAGCATTGATCCTGGATACGGCCTTGGTTAGACCCCTTCACGATTATGACACGTTTATAGAGCCTGAAGCATCTCTAGCAGCGGCTCTTGCCATTTGTAGCTGACGAGTTTTGGATGTCAAATGCTGCTCTCTCTTAACTCTGAGAGACTAGTGAAAAAACACCAGAACACACCACACTACATCACACCAAACCGCCACACCACAGCACACCACACCACACCAAACCGCCACACCACAGCACGCCACACCACCGCACCACACAGCACGCTACACCACCACACCACACATCACATCACACTGACACACCGCACTGCATCAGACCACACCACACAGCCACGCCACACCACACCACAAAGCAACATATCACATTAAACAATATCAGCCTCCCATAACACAGCACAGCACAGGAATTATCAGCACACAAACTCAGGCACCCATAATACAGCACAGCATAAGAATTATCAGCACACAAACACAGGCACCCATAACACAGCACAGCATAGGAATTATGAACACACAAACCCAGCCTCCCACACCACTACACACCAAGGGCACTAACCGAGGGGCCCTGTAACTCCGGCATCGAGCATTTTTGTGTTCGCTTATTTCGTTCTTGCTGTCTCCTGATTGTTTTATTTAGTTTTGGAGAGATGTTTCAAACAGGATAAGTTCATTAACTCCGCCAAGGAGGTTATGTTTTTACCCCTGTCCGTTTGTTTGTTTATTGGTTGGTTGGTTTGTGAGCAAGATTACACAAAAACTACTGGACTGATTTCCACGAAACTTGGTAGAAGAATGGGCCTTGGCCCAGAATACACTCCATTAAGTATTGGTGCAGATCAGGATAAAGGTGCGTATCCAGGATTGTTTTTTTTTTCACTTTCTTTAACATTGCGAGATAGGGTGGTGGCGGAGGTATGCCCACTACTGAGTGCCATTCTAGTTATCATGTTTATTTACCCCTTCATTGGGAGAAGATTCCCTGAAACTTAGTAACATCGCCAGGAAGTAGCATTTTATTCAGAATAAAAGATGACGATTTCGTTCAGATGAGAGAAGCCGTAAATGCGAACAATTATAAACAATTCCGTTAACTCTCTCTCTCTCTCTCTCTCTCTCTCTCTCTCTCTCTCTCTCTCTCTCTCTCTCTCTCTCTCTCTCTCTCTCTATATATATATATATATATATATATATATATATATATATACATATATATCCATGCTACTGCTGACGATTTGGCTCAGCTGGAAGAAATCATACCAGGAAATGAGTCAGCAAACATTCTGGCTTCTTAACCTCTGTTTATATCAGCAAGATGAGGGAAGCTGTGTATGTCATTTACCTAAGTTGTTTATAGCCATCAGGACACTGCCGCTGCGTGCACCCTCTCTCACGGTTAAAGGTTGACTGACATAAAGGTGATTCGGAGCTCCTCTGGGGTTCATTTACTGCCCGAGCGAGAGAATGACCCGGAAGGCACGTACTAAATAATATCTGTTTTTCTTTTTACATTCTCCATTCATTTAAACCTCACCTTAACTTCTTCAGTATGATGGCCTTTTATGTTATTCTTGTACTCTCACGTGAGAGAGGAGAGGGTCAAAGTAGAGAGAGAGACCGACAGCCATGGAAGGCTAACCTGCTGCTGCCACTGCCTACGACCCGTTGAGGGGGGGCAACCAGCCAGCCATAGTCTCCAGCAGCCCAGAAGATTCTGGGGACCGTGGCTTGGTTTAATGTTAGGGCGGTGTACGGATTCATTAAACGCCAGGACACTGGCGTTGATGTTTTTGTGCACCGCCAGGCGATCGTTAAGCCAAACCCACGGCACCTACAACGCTCCCTTGGTGATGGAGAGCAGGCGAGTTTAGCCTGTTTGGGACCCCTAAGGGTCCTAAGGCCCGGGATGTTACCGGGCCAGGAGGTGTGGCCGTGCAAGGTTCTGACCATACTCTCACGGCTCGGGGACATCAGGCCAGGGGTCCTGTGAGTCCTGGACGGCTAAACACCGTCGTGGAGAAGTGTATCGTGACGGCGAAGGCTTTTTGTGGGGGTGATAAGGGGGCTTTGCGCATTCTCCTCCCTTATATCTTCGAGGAGAACGGGCTGCCTCGCCTTATCATCCCTGAGTGTTTTACCCGCGATATACACTCGGTTCCTTGCCAGCGGGAGCGACAGGCCTGGCAGCCACAACCTGCTGCCCCTCGCACGACACCTAGGAAGCAGTTCAGGCTGGAGGTACCCCTCAAAAGAAGGACTGCTGCTTCGATTACCAACCCTGGTCCGGAAAAGACCATGGACCAGACCAAGCCAGATGTTCACCATCCGCCATCGATGACTGAGGAGCCACTGGGGGGGTACAGGGGGCATTTTGCCCATCCTGGGAAAATTTGGGGGAAATGCTAAAAGAGATTTTTGGCATAGGTCTTGTATGACAATACAGTTTTCCTAATTTTACTGCTTGTGTGTTAAACAATATTATCTATTTCCAAAAATATTAATTTGAGAGCAATGATTTCCTTTGAAATTGAAAGCTAGACTGAATACTATAAAACCCTTGAGAAACAATGACCAGTTACAACTTAACAATTTCCCGTATCACCTTAGGCTTAGATTATGTGGTTAATATTAGTGCTCTAATGATGTTTTCCACTTGAATCCTGATGAGGCGTAAAAATGGCCTTCCTGTCCCCTCAGCTACATCCTCTCACCCTGCAGCCATATTCTCTCACCCTGTAGCCAGTTGCAGACAAACACTGCACAATTATTGTTACAAACAACTGAAACAAGCAGAATTTTTGAAGACTGCACAAAGCCATTTTGATCACCTCAGACTACATTTTAGAAGCAGATATAAATATGAGTGCCAAGGGCCTCGTTTGGGTGGGGGTCAGGGGGACGTGTCCCCCCCTCTTTTTGGAGCCTGAGGGACAAAGTATCTTTTGTTCCTCCCACTTTTCTAGATGAAAATTTTCAGGAGGAATAGCTTTACGCCATTTTTCTTTTTTTTTTCTCTTTAATGGAAAAATCCTTTCTGTACAGTACAGTACAGTTCAGGTGATATGAAAATCATCCCCTGCTGAGCGGGGCAGGTCGAGTGGTCACCTGAGTCAAGGATTAAGAGAGGTAATTCCAACCAGATGTATTTATTTATGTCAGTCTTGACGTATGCACCACCCCTGATGCTTGAGCCAATGAGAATCAAACTAAAAGAGTAAGTAGTGGAAAACTATTTCTATTGGCTACCACCACAGCAGTAGTACAAAACAGAATACCAGGCTGGGTGGGTGCGGCAGAGAAATTTAATTTACACATGTGTGTTATGTGGAGAGAGAGAGAGAGAGAGAGAGAGAGAGAGAGATACAAAACCGCCAAGGAAAATACAAAAAACCGATAGTATCACGAATGTGGGAAAGTGTGTGTGTTCGGGACACTCACGCCAGTGTGGTGACAGACATTTTGGGAAAATATTCCAAGTGTTTGCCTCCCCTCCCCCCGACAAAAATCCTGGATACGCCACTCCTGAGGAGGGGGAGGACTCCTCAGACACCGCCTCCATGGCCGAGGATGCGTCGACCGGCTCCTCGGCCGAGTAAGAGGTCGGTGGGTCTTCCCCTCCTTTGGCAGAGGGGGGCACCCCATCTCGCCCTCCCATCGTTGACCTTAAGGATTTGCTAGACGTAGCCTCTTACAGACACCTCCTGGCCATTAGCGCCCACACCCGGTCGTACCAGCTCGGAGCAACAACCTATTCCACCCTCTACGATCTGCTCGGGGCTGCCGACCAGGGTGAGGAGATACGACCTGTGCTGATCGTCAAGGGGGAGGAGGGGTACGTCTAGCCCATCTACGAGCATTCTACCATATGCTCCCTCCCCGCTTGGCCCCCTAGATCGCCAGTATTGTGCGATGCGGGAGTGGACTGGCAAAATCAATAAGGACGAGGCTGGCCCTTAAGCACCCACCCCCTCAAAAAAAAAGTATCTCACATGATTTTATTTAGCCTACGAAAGACTTACTAACATCGAAAATATTGTTCTGGCATTCATTTACGCCCTCACTAAAAAAAAAAAAAAAAAAATGTCTTTTCCAGCATAATACAATCGTCTTGCAGGAGTAAGAGTATGTCAAGGAAATAAGTCATGTAACTCAAGGGACTGAATGGAAATATCTTTGAATAATGTTATAATTATCGTATTCCTTTAGGTCTGTGAAGAGTTTGTACGAGGGAGCTAGGGTTACGGTGCGAGTGGATGGTGAGCTGAGTGAGTTCTTTGATCTCAATGTGGGACTGAAACAGGGTTGTGTGATGTCTCCATGGCTGTTTAATATATACATGGATGGGGTTGTAAAGGAGGTGCAGGGTAGGGCAGTGGATGTGGGGGTGGCTCTAATGAATGAGGGTGAGATTTGGAAGCTTCCGGTGTTGCTGTTTGCTGATGATACAGTATTGTTGGGTGAAGATGAATGGGAGTTGCAAGGTTTGGTGAATGAATTTGGGACAGTGTGTAAGAAGAGGAATCTGAAAGTTAATGTAAACAAAAGTAAAGTTATGGTGTTTGAGAGGAATGAAGTCACAGAGTGTGCAGTGAGGTTGCATGGTGGGGATATGGAGAATGTGAGTGCATTCAAGTACTTGGGTAGTGTGATGAGTAAGGATGGAACTTTGGGGGATGAAGTGCGTGAAAGGGTACAGCAGGGAAGGAAGGTTGTTGGTACACTGAAAGCAGTGATGAGAAATAGGGAGGTGAGTATGGAAGTTAAGAAGTCACTGCATGATAGTATTGTGATCCCTACCCTGACGTATGGAAGCGAGGCATGGACCTTGCAAGAGGGGAACAAGTCAAGAGTGAGAGCAGTGGAAATGAGTTACTTGAGAGGAGCATGTGGAGTGACGTGGAGGGACAGGATGACGAATGAAGAAGTGAAGGAACGTTGTGGGGTCGATGTGGATATGGTTGAGAAGATTAGGAGAAATACACTGAGTTGGTTTGGACATGTTAAGAGAATGGAGAATGAAAGACTGACTAAGAGGGTGTATGTAGGTGAGGTGGAGGGAGGGAGAGGGAGAGGTAGACCGAGGATGAGGTGCAGGGAGGGAGAGGGAGAGGTAGACCGAAGATGAGGTGGAGGGATGGAGTTGAGAGGTATATGAGGGTGGGGGGGGGTGAGTTGGGGGGAGGGTAGTCAAATGGTGGGTGACAGAGCGACTTGGAGGCGTTTTGTCTGCGGCCACACTTTGCGGGATTAGGGCGTCGGGCTATAGATAGATAGATAGACTTTAGGTCTGCTGGTCACACATCAAAGCCTCCACTACGATTACGTCATATTTGTAGTAATCCTGCCATCAGTGCTGTAGGCCCTGGAAAAAGAAAAAAAAAATACGGCTATGGTTCATCAGTCTTTAGATTAATTCTTTATTTTCTTTATTTTATACTCACAGACTTACCACACCCTTTGACAGTAGCTGCCTAACATTGGCCAACCGGTCCATTATGATGATGATGATTATGATGTTGATGATACCATCGTAAAATTGGTATGTACTTCATTCCTTAAAATCGTCACACAAACTGCGTTCCATATTTTATATTATTCCATAGTTTATTTTGTTATCATACGATTAAGACTGATGGAGAAAAACAAAAAAGAGGCGAAAGAGAAAGAAATGTGACAAAAATAATGTGAAGAACGATTGAAGAATTCAGAACAGAAATGACAAAAAGAAAAGGAAGGAAATTAAAGGAAAAAAGAGGCCGGCTGAGACAGAGAGACAGAGAGGTAAAAGAAGAATGAAGCAAAACTTCAAATAAAGACGGAGAAGAAAAAGATAAAATAATATAAATCGCGTTTTAGATAGTTAAACTGACGGAAATGAGAATTAATAAAGTTAATGACAAAGAATGGACGGCAGAAAACATAAAGCAAAAAGGAGTAGGGGAAGAAAGGAATATAAAGAGAAGAAAGGAATAAAGAGTTGAAAGTAGAAAGAAAGAGGAGAAAGGAGAGAACAAAAGAAAAGAAAACAGAATTATAGAGCATACTGAGAAAAATGTGGGAGGGGAAATAAAAAAGATATAAATATTGGAGCCGTTGAGGAAAGGATCGACCTCCGGACACCTTTATCATAGTCCAAGGGCGCTCCACCTTACATCACCTCGGCTCCTACGTCTCTTGTTGTTGAATCGCGGTAATATAGGGAAGAAAGGAAGCAGAGGGAGAAACTCAAGGGGAATAAAGGGGGAAAGGTGAAAGTAATAAAGCAAAAATGCAGGAATTAATAGAAAGGAAATTGGAAGAAGGAAAAGGACCTGAAATGACAAAAAAGATGGAGAAAGAAAATGGAAAATGTAGAAAGAAGGAAGAAAAGGAGGATGAAATAAAGGGAAGCATGAAATAAAGGAGAAGGAAAGGATGAATCGGAGAGACTAAGGTATAAATGGTAAAGATATTAAATCAGTACACCTGTAGTAAAGTCCCAGGCCGTTATACTCTACTTTATCTCGCCTCCTACCTCTTGTACCCTGATGCTGTAATATAGTTATGATTTTCATGTAATATACATGACTTTGATGGTGGTAATGATCGTGACTATGATGATGATGATTGCGGTAGTGGTGGTGGTGTAAGTATTGGTGAAGATAATTGAGGTGAAATTTCATTATGGTAATGATAATTGTGTAAATGATGATGATGATGATGATGATGTTTATCGTGGTGGAAACGGGAGTTGTGTTGTTGGTGGTGGTGGTGGTGGTGGTGGTAGTGATGGTGGTTGTGATGATAATCATGAAATAGAGCAAGTCATAACTGATGGTGATAAGGTTACTTCATCTCACTTCGTCCATTTCTTGTAGGTTCTGATATATTATTATGGAGAGAGGAAACAGGAAGAAAAATGAAGAAATGAAAAAAGAAATGAGAAATCGCAACATAACAGAAAAATAAATTAATGGCTATATTCTGAAAGCAAATATGAAAATTTAATAAAAATACGAAAGAACGGAAGACACAGGAGACAGTAAAAGGTGAAAGATTATATAAAAAATAAGGGAAAAGGAATAAAACATATGAAAAGCACGAGTACAAAAAAAGGAAACTAAAGGAGATGACGAGGGAATGAAAACAAGAGACGAAGGAGACCAAACGGAAAAAAGTAAGGACAGGAGAACGAAAAATGAAGGTAAGGAGGAAGAAAAGTAAAATGGAACCGTGACTGAGATGAAGTTCTGACTCGAGACGCCTTTATTAGAATCCCAGGACGTTCCCACAACATCACTGCTAATTCTCTTGTTGTTTTATTGCTGTAATAAAGTGAGAAAAGAAAGCAGAAAGGAATAAAGCAACGGAGTGAGTAAGAAAACGAGAAAAAACAATGAAAGAACGCGAAGAGACAGTGAATGGATATGATAATGCAAAAGGGAAAAAAAAAGAAAGGACATGACAAGAACAATAAAGAGGAAACAGAAGTAAATTGAGAAAACTGGAAGAAAGAAGAACGAGTATGAAGGGACACATGAAATAGACGAGAAGGAAAGAATGAATAGAGAGAGAGAGAGAGAGAGATAAAGGCATAAACGGTAAGGTGTTAACTGCGTTCACCTGTACTAGAGTCCCAGGCCGCTCCACCATACTTCATCTCGCCTCCTACCTCCACTGTAGGTTATGACACGGTAATGGAGAAAGATAGACGGGGGGAAAGAAAATTAGTAAAGGTAACCTAAAATGAGAAGACAGGAAAAGCAATGAAAAAAGAAAAGAAAAAGCAATGAAAAAATAAGACAAATATACAGGTAAAAGTAGGTAAAGAAATACGAGAGGCAGGAAAGAAAGAAAACAAGCACTGCAATGACAGAAAGCGAATAAAAGAAATAAGAGAGGAAAGAATGCAAGACTGAGAAAAATTATTAGATGAATACAGTGATGAAGAAAAATGTGAGTAAGCAAGGAACAGATAATGGGAGAATAAAGGAAGAAATTACAGGGAACTGGGTGAAAGAGCACATAATGAAGACTAAAGGATTAAGAAACTAGGATGGGGACACAGAGAAAGGAAAGAGTGAACGAAAGAACAGAAAAAGCGAGAAATGAAAGAAAATTAGAAGTTAAAAAAAGAGTTTATGGATAAAAAATAAAATTAAAAAGAAGCCTTGAGATCAGCGTGGATCGAACTAGAGAAACCTTTGTTAGAATCTCAGGCCGCTCCACCTTACTTCACCTTGGCTTCTACCTTTCTGGTTGCTTTATTGCTCTAATATAGGAGAGAGAGAGAGAGAGAGAGAGAGAGAGAGAGAGAGAGAGAGAGAGAGAGAGAGAGAGAGAGAGAGAGAGACCTTAAATAGGCAAAAAATGAGTCGGTACTGAGGCGGTAAACTTAATCTCTCGTGCCTAATGTTTACCTGTATATAGAAGTGGGTAGAAAAAGAGATATAGAAGTACACAGATTAATACATCAAGAAATAATCTATCTATCTATAGCCATACACCATAATCTCGTAAAGGCTGGTCGTTTGTCTTTGAATTAGTTGTTTTACGGGAAGGGGCCCTAACCCTCCCTCAACTCACTTGTTGACACGTATGGAACACGTATGGGTTGGTTATATGGTTACCACCCAGCGTTGAAAATTGTTTCCTGGCTTTTTGGAGACTATTTTGCTTGTCTTTCAATATAAGCCACACGAAAAGGAAGTAAGTGTAATACAAAGTGACAGGAGAGAAGGGAGAAATATGAAGAGAGGATGCTAGACACAGAAAAAAAAAGATAATAAAGGTGAAGGAAGTCGTTGGCCGCACTACATCAAGTGAGTAGATGAAGGTCGCTACGACCTGCCACAAATGTAGAAATAAACTGATTATAAGACGTAGGATAATACTCTGTTTATCTGCTCAAGCTGCCGCCAAACGATTATACTCACTTCAGAGTTAGTCATGGCAACCTGAGAATCGACTTACATTTTGCTGCGCTGGCTTGGAGAACATACTAATGACACGAGTATGGAAGAAAGAGAGAGAGAGAGAGAGAGAGAGAGAGAGAGAGAGAGAGAGAGAGAGAGAGAGAGAGAGAGAGAGAGAGAGAGAGAGAGAGAGTCTCAGTTGATGGCATGATCTCGGTGCACCTGTAGTAGAGTCCCAGGCCGCTCCATCATGTTTCATCCCGACTCATACCTTTCTTGTAACTTGTCATGCTGGAAGATAATGGACATATACAGAAAACAATGAAGAAGGAAAAGATAGAGAATGAATGAGAAAAATGATGAAAGAAAGAAAATGAGACTGAAAGAAATAAGTGAATGAATACAAAGAAGGAAAATGTGAGCAAAGAAGAGGATAGACCATAGGAGATGGCAAAGAGAAATTATAAGAAACTGGAATGTAGAGAAGATAATAAAAAGAAAGGGAAAAACAAGAAAGGAGAAACAAACAGAATGAAGAACAGAAAAAGCCTAAAGAAGGAAAATTAAAAAGTAATGAAAAGGGTAAATGAAAAAATAAATATAAAAAGGAATCAATGGGAACGTATGGGTCGAACTGTAGAAACATTTGTTAGACTCTCAGGCCGCTCCACCTTACATCACCTTGGCTCCTAGTTGTCGTTTTGCTTTATTGCTGTTATATAGTGAAGAAGGGGAGAGAGAGAGAGAGAGTAAAAAACTGGAGGGAATAATAGAAATAAGGAACATGAACAACAGAAAGGAGGGAAAAAAGAAAGGACTGAAGGAAAAGGAAGTAAACGAAAAACCGAAACTAAGAAGGACATGACTAAACCAACGTTAACGACAGAGGAAGAAGATAAAAAACAGGATAAAGAACTTACAGACTAAAGGGTCAAGGTGTTAAGTGGGTACAGGTGTAGTAGAGTGGCAGGCCGCTCCATCTTGCTACATCACGCCTCCTACTCTTTATGGTGATGCTGAATATGATGGTACTGATGAGGGTGATGCAGGTCAGTTCTGATGATAACCCAACTTCATCACGCCTCCTACATCTTTTATAGCTTGTGAGACAATACAGGAGTACGTAGCAGCACACAGCAAGTACAGATAACAGGAGGCCTATTGGCCCATAACGAGGTTATCTGTTAGGGAAGCAACTGATTCTATAGATATAACCAACGCGTATGAGAAAAGGAGAGAAGCGACAAAGGCTCTCCTCCCCCTCCCTACACACCCTCTGGATAACAGCAACAAAAAAGAGAAAAATATCGATATGATTGTTGGTGAGAACAACCATGTATTTTTCATAGATAAACAAAAAATAAATAAATAAATAACAGCAAATTTTATCTTGTCTACAATTTCTGATCTATAATTCTGAAAATGGAAACCTATAAAATAGCACAATATTCTCATATATAATTACAAAGAAGTTTTGTATTGGTATTAATTTTAATATGATTGAAAACGGCAAGAAAAATAATCGGAGATAGTTTGACCACGTGAAGTGGATGGAGAATGAATAACTGACTAGAAGAGTATGTGACTGAGGTGGAAGAGGAGACTGGCAGGGAAAGACTAAGGGTAAGATGAAAGGACGTAGTAGAAAAATGGATGAGAGAAGGTAATATGAGTTGGAGAAAGGGCTGTCAAACAGTAGGGGACAGGGTGACATGGAGGAGGAGGCCTACAAAAGGTACTGGCGCCAACCCACCACTGAATCTCGTCTCTTTTATGCATGTGTATGGAAACATGCCAAGTGTGTTCTTCGCTATACTAAGAATAATTTCATTCGTACTATATCCTATGAACTCTCTTGACTCAAATTTCTCCTGCTCCTTCTGACGCCTTCACGAAAACCTTTCTAACAATTTTGCATCCTCCTCTATCCCTCCTGAAATTTTAAAAAGTCGTTATTAAAAACAGCTTGTTGACCTATTCATCCTTCACGTATATTAGTGAGATATGAAAAAAAAAAATGATATAAAATAGATATCAACTAATGTAAATACAGGAAGTGGAATAAGGGGAAAGTAGCAAAACGAGAGAGGGAGAAAAAAAGAAAACGACCAAATTGACAAGGAAAGAAGAGAGTGCAGAATGACCAAGAGAAAGAAAGCAAAGGCGAGAACAAAAGGTGACGAGGAAAGGAAGAAGGTAAACCATAGAAAAAGGCTACGGTAAGAAAGAAAAATGGAAAACGAACACGAATGAAAAAGTAACAGAAAATATGGGAAATTAAAAAAGTAAAAAGGAGGGAAAGGAAAATATGAACAGTAAAAAAAAAAAAAAAAAAAAAAAGGTTCCACGAGAAAAAGCTCTAAATTCAACACACCTGTAGTAGAGTGGCAGGTGGGTTGGGCTCACTTCATCCCGCCTCCTGCCTCTCTAGCAGCTTATGATATAATATATTACTGGCTTCGGGTCGTACTTACAAAGGATGCTAACACTCTTGCAGCTTGTGATGCAATATATTGGTAGCTTTGCTTCTTACTTATATAGGATCCTAGCTCTCTTGCAGCTTGTGATGCTTGTATGTAGTATATAAGAACCAAAAGTGACAGAATGGAAAATAGAATAGGAAACAAAAGAAGCGTCAGTGGAAAAAGGAAAGAAAAACTAGTAAAGAAAAACGAGACAAAAAATTAAAATAAGAAGAAACCGCCAAGATTACAGGTCGAACACAAATCACTTTTGTTGGATTCTCAGGCCGTTCAACCTTCCTTCTTCTTGACTTATACTTCTCCTTGACTCCTACTTCTCCTCTTGCCTTATTGCTGTCAAATAATTAAGAAAGGGCAAGTACGTACAATAAGAGTGGGTAAAACAGAGAAAGTAAGAAAAGACTAAGAATTGGAACAGAAGAGGAAAATATAATAATTAAAAAAAAATAGAGACAATGTGTAAATAACAGTGGGGGAGGGGGATAAAAAAAAAAAAGATAGCGAGAAAGGAACAATGAAACTGGGAACGAAAAAAACAGTGGGATATAAAGAAATAGGGGTTCCATGACGGGTTGAAGGTTTGAACATGATTCAGGTGTAGTCGAGTCTCAGGCCGCTCCACCTTACTTCACCTCGCCTCCCTACCTCTCTTGTAGCTTGTGATGATGCAATATGATGCCCAGATCTAAGAAGCTGATGAGGATAATGGAGGTGATGGTGATGATGATGATAACAGTGATGATGATGGCGTTGGTGGTGATGGTTATACTGATATAGATTAGGTTTGATGAGACGTTTATTGTATGGATATTATTGCTGTTGATGATGATGATGATAATGGTGTCGCGGTGGTGGTGTAGTGGTGGTTGTGTAGTGCTGGTGATGGTTGTGGTGATGATGTTGGTGATATACAGCAACTTAGTGCTGATGATGATAACCTTACTTCATCTCGTTCCTTACCTACCTGGTAGCTTGTGATCCTGTACTATAGCGGCCAATGATGGAACTAAGACAGAGCGTAAAGCAGTAAAGATGAAAGGAACTGGGAAATAAAGAAAGACTAGGAACAAAACGATAATAAATGGAAAAGGAAAGTCAGAGTTTCTAATGAAAATATAAACGAATAGGAGATGGAAAGGCCAAATTAAACAAACAGTGAAAAAAATAACAGTAAAAAGGACAAGAATAAAGGTTTTGTCTGATTACAGTCACAAGTCTTTATTTTCTTTTTGTGTCTCTCCTTTCTTAGTAAAACGAGAGGAAGGACCAAAATATAAGTAGTATAGGCAAAGAAAGAAAGAAAAGAAAAAGTATAAAATAGGAATCTTCAGTGTATCCGGGTTCAAACTCGAGACACCTTAATTAGAGTCCTCCACCTTACGTCTCCTTGGCTAATAAACCCCTTGTTGCTTTATTGTTGTAATACAGTGATGAAAAAGGAGACGGGAGGAACAGGAAAAAATGAGAGGGAATAATGAAAGAAAAAAACGACAAGGAATGAAATGGGTGAAGGAAGGTGAGAAAAGAAAGGAAGACACAAAAAAGTAAGAAGGGCAAAGCAAACTTCAATATTAAAAAGAACTGAGAGAAAGAATGAAATACAGGTGAAATATTGGAATGGGAACGAAAAAAAGCGGAAAAGAAAGAGAATTAGGTGTAAATGGTGAAGGTGGATAATGATGATGATATATCCGATGTTGAGGATGGTTATGATGACGGGCATGCAGGTCAGTGTTCATGACAATAACCTTACTTCATTTCACCTCCTACCTCTTATAGCCTGTGTTTATATAATATAATGGAGGTAGAAAGGAGGACAAAAGATAAAGAAAAATGGGGAAAAATGAGATTCATATCATAATGATAAGAAAGAAATACAGAACAAAAGAAAAATGAGTTTATCAGTGAAGTAAGTGCCAGAGAATCGGAGATAGTAGGGAAAAGGCGAAAAGGAGAGGGAAATGATAACAAGATAAAAGAAAGGATAAAAAAAAAAAGAGGGGAAAGACCAAAAAAAAACATGAACAAAAAACAGACAGACAGACAGACAGACAGACACACACACACACACACACACACACACACACACACACACACACACACACACACACACACACACACACACACACACACACACAAACATTAATCCTGCACACGGCCTTGCTTAGACCCTTCACTCCTATGATGTAGAGCCTGGAGCATCTCTACCAGAGGTTCTGTCCATCTATAGCTGACGATTTTTGGATGCCGTGGAACTGCACCGTAGAACTGAGAGTCGAGTGAAAAAAACAAAAAAACAAACATCACACCACAGAAGAAGAAAGAAGAACGGGAATAAAGCAACACGTCAAATAAAGGAGAAGGAAAGAATGAAAAGTAGAAATAAAAATGATTTTGAAGGATAAATGGTATGGTGTCTATTCGGTCCACCTGTGCTAGAGTTCTAGGCCGCTCCATCTTACCTCATCTCGCCTCCTACCTCTACTGTTGGTTATGACACGGTAATGGACACACAAAGGGGGAAAGAACATTAGTAAAGGTGACCTAAAAGAGAAGATGGGAAAAGCAATGAAAAAAGAAAAGACAAATATGCAGGAAAAAACTAGATAAAAAAATACGAAAGACAGGAAAGAAAGAAAACGAGCACTTCAATGACAAAAACCGAGTGAACAAAAAAAAAAAAAATGAAGAGAAAGAAATTGATACTGAAAAAAAAAAAAAAGGATGAATACAGTGAAGAAGAACAGTGTAAGTTAAGGAGAAAAGATAATACGAGGTGGAAAAGAGAAATTATAAGAGATTCGAATGAAGAGAAGAGAATGAAGGCGAATTTTTAAAGAAATTAGGATGGGGACAGTGAGAAAGGAAACAATGAACGAAAGAACAGAGAAAAGGACAAAAGGAGGAAAATTAGAAATAAAAAGAAAAAAGTGGGATGGATAAAAAATAAAAAAGAAGCGCTCATGTGAATATGGGTCGAACTGAAGAAACCTTCGTTAGAATCTCAGGCCGCTCCACCTTACTTCACCTTGGCTTCTACATGTCTTGTTGCTTTATTACTGTAGTATAGTAATGAAAGGAAGGAGAGAGAGAGAGAGAGAGAGAGAGAGAGAGAGAGAGAGAGAGAGAGAGAGTACAATTCAAAGAAATTTCGAATCAGGAAAGAAAAGGCTAAGAGAGAGAAAGAGAGAGAATCTCAGCTGATGGCATGAACTCGGTACACCTGTAGTAGAGTCCCAGGCCGCTCCATCATGCTTCATCTCGCCTCCTACCTCTCCTGTAGCTTGTGATGCTGGAAAATAATGGACAAATACAAGAAGAAGCTGAAAGAATGGACCAGGTAAGAAAAAAGAAAATGAATGAAAGACATGGAAAGAGAAAGAAAATGAGACCGTAAAAATGAGTGGATGAATATAAGGAAGAAGAAAAATGTGAGGAAAGTTAAGGATAGATCACGGGAGATGGAAAAGAAATGATTAGAAACTGGGATGTAGGGAAGATAATAAAGTAGAGAGAACTAACAATTAAGAAAGGGAAAAACAAGAAAGAGGAAAGAAACAATGAAGAACAGAAAAAGGGTAAAGAAGGAAAATTAAAAACTAATGAAAAGGGGAAATTAAAAAAAATAATAGAAATAAAGAGAAACCTGGGAGAGAGTACGGGTCGAACTGGAGAAACCATTGTTAGAATCTCAGGCCGCTCTACCTTACTTCACCTTGGCTCCTACATGTCATGTTGCTTTATTGTGGCAAAGTAGTGGGGAGAGAGAGGGAGAGAGAGAGAGAGAGAGAGAGAGAGAGAGAGAGAGAGAGAGAGAGCGAGGAAAGAAAAGTAAAAAACTGGAACGAAAAATAATAACGAACATGAAAAACAGAAAGGAGAGCAATGTAGGGAAGGACTGAGATAGAAGGAAGTAAACGAAAAACCGAAACTGAGAAAGAACATGACTAAACCAGAGTTAACTACAGAGGAAGGAGATAAAGAACAGGATAAAGAATAAGAATCTAAAGACTAAAGGGTCAAGATGTTAAGTGGGTACAGGTGTAGTAGAGTGGCAGGCCGCTCCACCTTGCTACATCACGCCTCCTACTCTTTATGGTGATGTTGAGTATGATGGTACTGATGAGGGTGATGCAAGTCAGTTCTGATGATAACCCAACTTCATCACGCCTCCAACATTTTATATAGCTTGTGAGACAATACTGGAGTACGTAGCAGCACACAGGAAGTACAGATAACAGGAGGCCTATTGGCCAATAACGAGGTTATCTGTTGCGGAAGCAACTGATTCTAAAGATATAACCAACTTGTATGAAAAAAGAATAGACGAAGGCTCTCCTCTCACCGCACACCCTCCGGATAACGGCAGAAAAAAAACAAAAATAACGATAAAACGGCCATACCACGTTGAGTACACCGCTTCCCGTAAGATCAGCGAAGTTAAGCAACGTTGGGTCTGGTTAGTACTTGGATGGGTGACCGCCTGGGAACACCAGATGCTGTTGGCATAACGTTCTCCCTACGTGTCAAGTGGGGTTGGTGGAGGATTAGTGCCCCTCCCTGTAAAACAATTAACTCTTAAGCCCTTGGTCACCCCGTCTGGGATACATGGCGTCTGGCAATGAATGAATGAATATTGGTGAAAACAACCATATATTTTCATATGGAAAAAACTAACAGCAAATTTTATCGTGTGTACAATTTCTGATCTATAATTCTGAAAATATGATCCTATAAAATCGCAGAATTTTCTCATATATAAGTACAGCAAAATTTTGTACTGGTATTAATATTAATCTGATTGAAGAGTTTAAGAATAATAGTCGGAGAAATTTGACCACATGGAAAGGATGGAGAACGAAAAACTGACTAGAGGAATGTATGTGACTGAGGTGGAAGGGGAGACTGGCAAGGAAAGACTAAGGATAAGATGAAAGGAAATAAGTAGAAGAATGTATGAGAGTAGGTGATGTGAGTTGGAGAAAGGGAACGGTAGGGGACAGGACGAAATGGAGGAGAAGGCGTACAAAAGGTACTGACTCCAGCAACCTCTGTATTTCTTCTCTTTTATGCTTCTGTACGGAATCATGCCAAGTGTGTTTTTCGCTGAACTAAGAATAATTTCATTCGTACTAAATGCTCTGAACTCTCTTGACCCAGATTCTTCCTGCTCCTTCTGACGTCTTCACAAAAAACTTACTACCAATTTTATTTGAATATCCTTCCTTCCTGCAGACTATTTTTAAGTCGTTCGTAATAAAAACCCTTAGATCTATTCGTCATTTACGTCTGTTAGCAGGTTGTGAGAAAATGGGATATCACAATAAAGAAACAAAAGAAAAACTGAAGTAAATATGGAAAGACGGGAAGGGAGCAAGAGGTAAAGAGAAATAACGAACAAATGGGTAAGGAAAGAAGAGAGAGCAGAATGACCAGAAGAAAGGAAGAAAAAAGGGCGAGAGGAAAGGGTGACAGAGGAAGAAGTTAAACCATGAAAAAGTACGAGAAAGAAGAAATATGGAAATAAACAAGAAAGAAAACGCGAGAAAGAATATGGGAAAATACGAAATGTAAAATAGGAAAAAAACGAGGAAAAAGAAACATACAGGAAAATGGAGTAAAAAAAGTAGTAGGAAAAATGGACTCTGTGAACTCAATACATCTGTAGTGGAGTGACAGCTGGGTTGGGTTTTCTTTTTCTCGCATCCTACCTCTCTTGCAGCTTGTGACGTAATAGTGACTGGGTCGTACTTATAAAGGATCCTAACTCTCTTGAAGCTTGTGATGAAATATTATGGTGGCTTTTGGTCGTATTTATAAAGGGTCCTAACTGTCTTCAGTCTGTGATGTAATATAGTAGAGAAGAAAGAAAAGGCGAAAGAAAATGAAAGATAGAATATGAAACAAAGGGAACCTCACTGGAAAAAGGAACGAAAAAAAGACGAAAAATAAAAGAAAAATGAACCGTCAAGATTACAGGTCGAACGCAAGACACTTTTTTGATTCTCATGCCACTAAACCCTATGTTTCCTTTACTCCTACTGCTCCAGTTGCCTTATTACTGTTAAATTGCCCCTAAAAGGGAAGAAAGTGTAATGGGAGTCGGTAAAACAGAGAAGGTAAGAAAAGAATGAATAATAAAGCAGAAGAGGAAAATTAAAGAAAAAAGATTGAGAAAGGAGAGACAGATATGTGAACAACAACAGACAAATGATGAATAAAGTAACCAAGGAAGGAAGAAAAGGAGAACGAAGAGAAAAGGGAAATACAGAAGAGGAGGTTGGATTACATGGTGAAGCTTTGAACCCGATTAAGGTGTAGTCGAATCTCAGGCCGCTCCACCTTACTTCACCTCGCCTTCTACCTCTCTTGTAGCTTGTGATGATGTAATATAATGCCCATATCTAAGATGCTGATAAGGATAATGGAGGTGATGGCGATGATGATAACAGTGGTGATGATGGCGCTGGTGGTGATGATGATTAAACTGATGGAAATTAAGTTTGATGAGATGTTAATTGAATGGATGTTAATGATGATGATGATGATGATGATGATAATAATAATGGTGTAGCGGTGGTGGTGTAGTGCTAGTGATGGTGGTGGTGATGTTGTTGGTGATGTGCAACAGCTTAGTACTGATGATGATAACCTTGTTTCATTTCATCTCTTACCTGTCTGGTAGCTTGTGATGCTCTAATATTGTGGACAATGAAGGAAGGAAGTAAGAGAGAAACTAAAGCAGTATAGATGAAAGGAAATGGGAAACAAAGAATCACTAGGAATAAAACGGTAATAAATGGAAAAGGAAAAGTCAGACTTAATAAGGATAATATCAATGAATTGGAGATGGAAAGGTCAAAGTAAAACAAAGCAAGCAGTGGAAAAAAAAAAAAAGAAAAAAAGGACAGGCATAAAGGTTAAAATTAATTACAATCAAAAGTTTTTTTTCTTTTTGTCTCCTGTTTCTTAGTAAAACGAGAGGAAGGACCAAAATATAAGAGGTATAGGCGAAAAATAAAGAATGACTATAAAGAATAAAAAAAATAATAGGAACCATTAGCGTATCCTGATTCAAATTCCAGACACCTTTATTAGAGTCCTAGACCGCTCCGCTGTACTTCACCTTGGCTACCACAGTCTTTGTTGCTTTATTGCTGTAATATAGTGACGAAAAATGAGAGGGGAGGAGCAGGAAAATATAAGAGAGAGAACAATGAAAGAAGAAAAAAGATAAGGTATAAAATGGGTAAAGGAAGGTAAAAAAAAAAGAAAAAAAAAAGAAAAGGCAAAAAAGTAAGAAAGGCAAAGGAAGCTTGAATATTAAACAGAACTGGGAGAAAAAATGAAATAAAAGTGAAATATCTGAATGTGAACGAGAAAGGCTGAAAAGAAAGATAATTAGGTAGAAATGGTGAAGGTGGGTAACGATGATGATGATGAGGTAAGTGAGATGATGTTCGCGATGCTGAGAATGATGATGATGATGATGACGATGATGCAGGTCAGCGTTGGTGATAGTAATTTTACTTCATTTCACCTCCTACGTCTTATAGCCTGTGCTCCTGTAATATAATGGAAGTGGAAAGGAGGACGAAAGAGAAAGAAAAATAGGGGAAAATGATGATGATGATTTTGGAGTGGAGAGGTATATGAGATAGGGGTGTGTGAGTTGGAAGCAGGGCAGTGAAATGGCTGGGGATAGGGCGACGTGGAGGCGATTTGTTCATGGCCACCCCGTACGGAATTGAGGCGTCTGGCAATAGATAGATAGATAGACAGATAGATAGATTTACCGGTGTACCATAATGAAAAGAAAGAAATACAAAACAAAAGAAAAATGAGTTTATCAGTGAGGTAAGTACCAGAGAATCGGAGATAGTACGGAGAAGGCAAAAAGGAGAGGGGAATGAAAAGGTAAAAGAAACGAGTAAAAAAAAGAATAAGAGAGGAGAATTAGCGAAAAAACAAGAACACACACACACACACACACACACACACACACATTAATCCTGCATACGGCCTTGCTTAGACCCTTCACTCCTATGACATAAAGCCTGGAGCATCTCTAGCAGAGGTTCTGTCCATCAATAGCTGAAGAATTTTGGATGCCAGATACTGAATCACCGTACAACTGAGATTCGAGTGGAAAAAAAACAAATATCACACCACACTACATCATACTACACCACAGAAGAAAGAAGAACGGGAATAAAGCAACACGTGAAATAAATAAGGGGGAAAGAATGAAAAATAGAAATACTAATGAAAATGAAGGATAAATGGTAAGATGTCCATACGGTCCACCTGTGCTAGAGTCCTAGGCCGCTCCATCTTACCTCATCTCGCCTCCTACCTCTACTGTAGGTTATGACACGGTAATGGACACACAATGGGGGAAAGAACATTCGTAAAGGTGACCTAAAAGAGAAGATGGGAATAGCAATGAAAAAAGGAAAGACAAATATGCAGGAAAAAACTAGATTAAAAAATACGAAAGACAGGAAAGAAAGAAAACGAGCACTTCAATGACAGAAAGCGAGTGGAAAAAAAAAAAAAAAAGAAGAAAGAAATTGATACTAAAATTTTTTTTTTAGATGAATACAGTGAAGAAGAACAGTGTAAGTTAAGGAGAAAAGATAATATGAGGTGGAAAAGAGAAATTATAGGAGACTGGAATGAAGAGAAGAGAATGAAGGCGAAATTTTTAAGAAATTAGGATGGGGACAGTGAGAAAGGAAACAATGAACGAAAGAACAGAGAAAAGGACAAAAGGAGGAAAATTAGAAATAAAAAGAAAAAAGTGGGATGGATAAAAAATAAAAAAGAAGCGCTCATGTGAATATGGGTCGAACTGAAGAAACCTTCGTTAGAATCTCAGGCCGCTCCACCTTACTTCACCTTGGCTTCTACATGTCTTGTTGCTTTATTACTGTAGTATAGTAACGAAAGGAAGGAGAGAGAGAGAGAGAGAGAGAGAGAGAGAGAGAGAGAGAGAGAGAGAGAGAGAGAGAGAGAGAGAGAGAGAGAGAGAGAGAGAGAGAGTACAATTCAAAGAAATTTCGAATCAGGAAAGAAAAGGCTAAGGGAGAGAGAGAGAGAGAGAATCTCAGCTGATGGCATGAACTCGGTACACCAGGTCCTGTAGTAGAGTCCCAGGCCGCTCCATCATGCTTCATCTCGCCTCCTACCTCTCCTGTAGCTTGTGATGCTGGAAAATAATGGACAAATACAAGAAGAAGCTGAAAGAATGGACCAGGTAAGAAAAAAGACAATGAATGAAAGACATGGAAAGAGAAAGAAAATGAGACCGTAAAAATGAGTGGATGAATAAAAGGAAGAAGAAAAATGTGAGGAAAGTTAAGGACAGATCACGGGAGATGGAAAAGAAATGATTAGAAACTGGGATGTAGGGAAGATAATAAAGTAGAGAGAACTAACAATTAAGAAAGGGAAAAACAAGAAAGAGGAAAGAAACAATGAAGAACAGAAAAAGGGTAAAGAAGGAAAATTAAAAAGTAATGAAAAGGGGAAATTAAAAAAAATAATAGAATTAAAGAGAAACCTGGGAGAGAGTACGGGTCGAACTGGAGAAACCATTGTTAGAATCTCAGGCCGCTCCACCTTACTTCACCTTGGCTCCTACATGTCATGTTGCTTTATTGTGGCAAAGTAGTGGGGAGAGAGAGAGAGAGAGAGAGAGAGAGAGAGAGAGAGAGAGAGAGAGAGAGAGAGAGCGAGGAAAGAAAAGTAAAAAACTGGAACGAAAAATAATAACGAACATGAAAAACAGAAAGGAGAGCAATGTAGGGAAGGACTGAGATAGAAGGAAGTAAACGAAAAACCGAAACTGAGAAAGAACATGACTAAACCAGAGTTAACTACAGAGGAAGGAGATAAAGAACAGGATAAAGAATAAGAATCTAAAGACTAAAGGGTCAAGATGTTAAGTGGATACAGGTGTAGTAGAGTGGCAGGCCGCTCCACCTTGCTACATCAAGCCTCCTACTCTTTATGGTGATGCTGATTATGATGGTACTGATGAGGGTGATGCAGGTCAGTTCTGATGATAACCCAACTTCATCACGCCTCCAACATCTTATATAGCTTGTGAGACAATACTGGAGTACGTAGCAGCACACAGCAAGTACAGATAACAGGAGGCCTATTGGCCCATAACGAGGTTATCTGTTGCGGAAGCAACTGATTCTAAAGATATAACCAACTTGTATGAAAAAAGAAGAGACGAAGACTCTCCTCTTATCCCACACCTTCCGGATAACGGCAGGAAAAAAAAAAAAAAATAACGATATGATATTGGTGAAAACAACCATATATTTTTCATATAGAAAAAATTAACAGCAAATTTTATCTCGTTTACAATCTCTGATCTATAATTCTGAAAATAGGATCCTATAAAATCGCAGAATTTTCTCATATATAAGCACAGCAAAATTTTGTACTGGTATTAATGTTAATGTGATTGAAGAGTTTAAGAATAATAGTCAGAGATAGTTTGACCACATGGAAAGGATGGAGAACGAAAAACTGACTAGAGGAATGTATGTGACTGAGGTGAAAGGGGAGACTGGCAAGGAAAGACTAAGGATAAGATGAAAGGAAATAAGTAGAAGAATGTATGAGAGAAGGTGATGTGACTTGGAGAAAGGGAACGGTAGGGGACAGGACGAAATGGAGGAGGAGGCGTACAAAAGGTACTGACTCCAGCAACCTCTGTATTTCTTCTCTTTTATGCTTCTGTACGGAATCATGCCAAGTGTGTTCTTCGCTGAACTAAGAATAATTTCATTCGTACTAAATGCTTTGAACTCTCTTGACCCAGATTCTTCCTGCTCCCTCTGACGCCTTCACAAAAAACTTACTACCAATTTTATTTGAATATCCTTCCTTCCTGCAGACTATTTTTCAAGTCATTCGTAATAAAAACCCTTAGATCTATTCGTCATTTACGTCTGTTAGCAGGGTTAAAAAAATGGGATATCACAATAAAGAAACAAAAGAAAAACTGAAGTAAATATGGAAAGACGGGAAGGGAGCAAGAGGGAAAGAGAATTAGCAAACAAATGGGTAAGGAAAGAAAAGAGAGCAGAATGACCAGAAGAAAGGAAGAAAAAAGGGCGAGAGGAAAGGGTGACAAAGGCAGAAGGTAAACCACAAAAAAGTACGAGAAAGAAGAAATATGGAAACAAACAAGAAAGAAAACGCGAGAAAGAATATGGGAAAATACGAAATGTAAAACAGGAAAAAAACGAGGAAAAAGAAACATACAGGAAAATGGAGTAAAAAAAGTAGTAGGAAAAATGGACTCTGTGAACTCAATACATCTGTAGTGGAGTGACAGCTGGGTTGGGTTTTCTTTTTCTCGCATCCTACCTCTCTTGCAGCTTGTGACGTAATAGTGACTGGGTCGTACTTATAAAGGATCCTAACTCTCTTGAAGCTTGTGATGAAATATTATGGTGGCTTTTGGTCGTATTTATAAAGGGTCCTAACTGTCTTCAGCCTGTGATGTTGTAATATAGTAGAGAAGAAAGAAAAGGCGAAAGAAAATGAAAGATAGAATATGAAACAAAGGGAACCTCACTGGAAAAAGGAACGAAAAAAAGACGAAAAGTAAAAGAAAAATGAACCGTCAAGATTACAGGTCGAACGCAAGACACTTTTTTGATTTTCATGCCGCTAAACCCTACGTTTCCTTTACTCCTACTGCTCCAGTTGCCTTATTACTGTTAAATTGCCCCTAAAAGGGAAGAAAGTGTAATGGGAGTCGGTAAAACAGAGAAGGTAAGAAAAGAATGAATAATAAAACAGAAGAGGAAAATTACAGAAAAAAAGATTGAGAAAGGAGAGACAGACATGTGAACAACAACAGACAAATGAAGAATAAAGTAACCAAGGAAGGAAGAAAAGGAGAACGAAGAGAAAAGGGAAATACAGAAGAGGAGGTTGGATTACATGGTGAAGCTTTGAACCCGATTAAGGTGTAGTCGAATCTCAGGCCGCTCCACCTTACTTCACCTCGCCTTCTACCTCTCTTGTAGCTTGTGATGATGTAATATAATGCCCATATCTAAGATGTTGATAAGGATAATGGAGGTGATGGCGATGATGATAACAGTGGTGATGATGGCGTTGGTGGTGATGATGATTAAACTGATGGAAATTAAGTTTGATGAGATATTAAATGAATGGATGTTAATGATGAAGATGATGATGATGATGATGATAATAATAATGGTGTAGCGGTGGTGGTGTAGTGCTAGTGATGGTGGTGGTGATGTTGTTGGTGATGTGCAACAGCTTAGTACTGATGATGATAACCTTGTTTCATTTCATCTCTTACCTGTCTGGTAGCTTGTGATGCTCTAATATTGTGGACAATGAAGGAAGGAAATAGGAGAGAAACTAAAGCAGTATAGATGAAAGGAAATGGGAAACAAAGAATCACTAGGAATAAAACGGTAATAAATGGAAAAGGAAAAGTCAGACTTAATAAGGATAATATCAATGAATTGGAGATGGAAAGGTCAAAGTAAAACAAAGCAAGCAGTGGAAAAAAAAAGTTAGAAAAAAAGGACAGGCATAAAGGTTATAATTAATTACAATCAAAAGATTTTTTTCTTTTTGTCTTCTGTTTCTTAGTAAAACGAGAGGAATGACCAAAATATAAGAGGTATAGGCGAAAAATAAAGAATGACTATAAAGAATTAAAAAAATAATAGGAACCATTAGCGTATCCTGATTCAAATTCCAGACACCTTTATTAGAGTCCTAGACCGCTCCGCTGTACTTCACCTTGGCTACCACAGTCTTTGTTGCTTTATTGCTGTAATATAGTGACGAAAAATGAGAGGGGAGGAGCAGGAAAATATAAGAGAGAGAACAATGAAAGAAGAAAAAAGATAAGGTATAAAATGGGTAAAGGAAGGTAAAAAAAAAGAAAGGAAAAGGCAAAAAAGTAAGAAAGGCAAAGGAAGCTTGAATATTAAACAGAACTGGGAGAAAAAATGAAATAAAAGTGAAATATCTGAATGTGAACGAGAAAGGCTGAAAAGAAAGATAATTAGGTAGAAATGGTGAAGGTGGGTAACGATGATGATGATGAGGTAAGTGAGATGATGTTCGCGATGCTGAGAATGATGATGATGATGATGACGATGATGCAGGTCAGCGTTGGTGATAGTAATTTTACTTCATTTCACCTCCTACGTCTTATAGCCTGTGCTCCTGTAATATAATGGAAGTGGAAAGGAGGACGAAAGAGAAAGAAAAGTAGGGGAAAATGATGATTATGATTTTGGAGTGGAGAGGTATATGAGATAGGGGTGTGTGAGTTGGAAGCAGGGCAGTGAAATGGCTGGGGATAGGGCGACGTGGAGGCGATTTGTTCATGGCCACCCCGTACGGAATTGAGGCGTCTGGCAATAGATAGATAGATAGACAGATAGATAGATTTACCGGTGTACCATAATAAAAAGAAAGAAATACAAAACAAAAGAAAAATGAGTTTATCAGTGAGGTAAGTACCAGAGAATCGGAGATAGTACGGAGAAGGCAAAAAGGAGAGGGGAATGAAAAGGTAAAAGAAACGAGTAAAAAAAAGAGGTGAAAGAAAAAAAAAACATGAACAAAAAACAGACAGACAGACAGACACACACACACACACACACACACACACACACACACACACACACACACACACACACACATTAATCCTGCATACGGCCTTGCTTAGACCCTTCACTCCTATGACATAAAGCCTGGAGCATCTCTAGCAGAGGTTCTGTCCATCAATAGCTGAAGATTTTTGGATGCCAGATACTGAATCACCGTACAACTGAGATTCGAGTGTAAAAAAAAAAATCACACCACACTACACCACACTACACCACAGAAGAAAGAAGAACGGGAATAAAGCAACACGTGAAATAAATAAGGGGGAAAGAATGAAAAATAGAAATACTAATGAAAATGAAGGATAAATGGTAAGATGTCCATACGGTCCACCTGTGCTAGAGTCCTAGGCCGCTCCATCTTACCTCATCTCGCCTCCTACCTCTACTGTAGGTTATGACACGGTAATGGACACACAATGGGGGAAAGAACATTCGTAAAGGTGACCTAAAAGGAGAAGATGGGAAAAGCAATGAAAAAAGAAAAAAAAATGCAGGAAAAAACTAGATAAAGAAATACGAAAGACAGGAAAGTAAGAAAACGAGCACTTCAATGACAGAAAGCGAGTGAGGAAAAAATAAAAAGAAATTGATACTGAATTTTTTTTTTTAAGATGAATACAGTGAAGAAGAACAGTGTAAGTTAAGGAGAAAAGATAATATGAGGTGGAAAAGAGACATTATAGGAGACTGGAATGAAGAGAAGAGAATGAAGGGGAAATTTTAAAGAATTAGGATGGGGACAGTGAGAAAGGAAACAATGAACGAAAGAACAGAGAAAAGGACAAACGGAGGAAAATTAGAAATTAAAAGAAAAAAGTGGGATGGATAAAAAATAAAAAAGAAGCGCTCATGTGAATATGGGTCGAACTGAAGAAACCTTCGTTAGAATCTCAGGCCGCTCCACCTTACTTCACCTTGGCTTCTACATGTCTTGTTGCTTTATTGCTGCAGTATAGTAACGAAAGGAAGGAGAGAGAGAGAGAGAGAGAGAGAGAGAGAGAGAGAGAGAGAGAGAGAGAGAGAGAGAGAGTACAATTCAAAGAAATTTCGAATCAGGAAAGAAAAGGCTAAGAGAGAGAAAGAGAGAGAATCTCAGCTGATGGCATGAACTCGGTACACCTGTAGTAGAGTCCCAGGCCGCTCCATCATGCTTCATCTCGCCTCCTACCTCTCCTGTAGCTTGTGATGCTGGAAAATAATGGACAAATACAAGAAGAAGCTGAAAGAATGGACCAGGTAAGAAAAAAGACAATGAATGAAAGACATGGAAAGAGAAAGAAAATGAGACCGTAAAAATGAGTGGATGAATAAAAGGAAGAAGAAAAATGTGAGGAAAGTTAAGGAGAGATCACGGGAGATGGAAAAGAAATGATTAGAAACTGGGATGTAGGGAAGATAATAAAGTAGAGAGAACTAACAATTAAGAAAGGGAAAAACAAGAAAGAGGAAAGAAACAATGAAGAACAGAAAAAGGGTAAAGAAGGAAAATTAAAAAGTAATGAAAAGGGGAAATTAAAAAAAATGATAGAAATAAAGAGAAACCTGGGAGAGAGTACGGGTCGAACTGGAGAAACCTTTGTTAGAATCTCAGGCCGCTCCACCTTACTTCACCTTGGCTCCTACTTGTCCTGTTGCTTTATTGTGGCAAAGTAGTGAGGAGAGAGAGAGAGAGAGAGAGAGAGGAAAGAAGAGTAAAAAACTGGAACGAAGAATAAAAATAACGAACATGAAAAACAGAAAGGACAGCAATAGGAAAGGACTGAGATAGAAGGAAGTAAGCGAAAAACCGAAACTGAGAAAGAACATGACTAAACCAGAGTTAACGACAGAGGAAGGAGATAAAGAACAAGATAAAGAAGGAGCCTAAAGACTAAAGGGTCAAGGTGTTAAGTGGGTACAGATGTAGTAGAGTGGCAGGCCGCTCCATCTTGCTACATCACGCCTCCTACTCTTTATGGTGATGCTGAGTATGATGGTACTGATGAGGGTGATGCAGGTCAGTTCTGATGATAACCCAACTTCATCACGCCTCCTACATCTTTTATAGCTTGTGAGACAATACAGGAGTACGTAGCAGCACACAGCAAGTACAGATAACAGGAGGCCTATTGGCCCATAACGAGGTTATCTGTTGCGGAAGCAACTGATTCTAAAGATATAACCAACTTATATGAAAAAAGAAGAGACGAAGGCTCTCCTCTCACCCCACACCCTCCGGATAATGGCAGGAAAAAGAAAAAAAATAACGATATTATATTGGTGAAAACAACAATATATTTTTCATATAGAAAAAATTAACAGCAAATTTTATCGTGTGTACAATCTCTGATCTATAATTCTGAAAATAGGATCCTATAAAATCGCAGAATTTTCTCATATATAAGTACAGCAAAATTTTGTACTGGTATTAATGTGATTGAAGAGTTTAAGAATAATAGTCGGAGACAGTCTGACCACATGGAAAGGATGGAGAACGAAAAACTGACTAGAGGAATGTATGTGACTGAGGTGAAAGGGGAGACTGGCAAGGAAAGCCTAAGGATAAGATGAAAGGAAATAAGTAGAAGAATGTATGAGAGAAGGTGATGTGAGTTGGAGAAAGGGAACGGTAGGGGACAGGACGAAACGGAGGAGAAGGCGTACAAAAGGTACTGACTCCAGCAACCTCTGTATTTCTTCTCTCTTATGCTTCTGTACGGAATCATGCCAAGTGTGTTCTTCGCTGAACTAAGAATAATTTCATTCGTACTAAATGCTCTGAACTCTCTTGACCCAGATTCTTCCTGCTCCTTCTGACGCCTTCACAAAAATCTTGCTAACAATTTTATTTGAATATTCTTCCTTCCTGCAGACTATTTTTCAAGTTGTTCGTAATAAAAACTCTTAGATCTATTCGTCATTTACGTCTGTTAGCGGGGTGTGAAAAAATGGGATATCACAATAAAGAAATAAAAGAAAAACTGAAGTTAATATGAAAAGACGGGAAGGGAGTTAGAGGTAAAGAAAAATAGCGAACAAATGGGTAAGGAAAGAAGAGAGATTAGAATGACCAGAAGAAAGTAAGAAAGAAAGGGCGAGAGGAAAAGGCGACAAAGAAGGTAAACCATGAATAGGTGCGAGAAAAAAGAAATATGGAAAGCAAACAAGAAAGAAAACGCGAGAAAGAATATGGGAAAATAGGAAATGTAAAAAAGGGAAAAAAAAGAGGTAAAAGAAACATACAGGAAAATGGAGTAAAAAAAAGTAGCAGGAAAAATGAAATCTGTGAACTCAACACACCCGTAGTGGAGTGACACCTGGGTTGGGCTTCCTTTTTTTCGCATCCTACCTCTTGCAGATTGTGACGTAATACATTAGTGAATGTGTCGTACTTATACAGAATCCTAACTCTTTAAAAGCTTGTGATGAAATATTATGGTGGCTTTCGGTCGTACTTATAAAGGGTCCTAACTGCCTTCAGCCTGTGATATTGTAATATAGAAGAGAAGAAAGAAAAGGCGAAAGAAAATGAAAGATGGAATAGAAAACAAAGGGAACCTCAGTGGAAAAAGGAAAGAAAAAGAAACGAAATATAAATAGAAAAAAGGAACCGTCAAGATTACAGATCGAACGCAGGACACGTTTGTTGAATTCTCAGGCCACTCAACCCTACGTTTCCTTGACTCCTACTTCTCCAGTTGCGTTATTGCTGTTAAATAGCCAAACAGGAGGAAGAAAGTATAATAGAAGTGAGTAAAACAGAGAAGGTAAGAAAAGAATGGAAAATGAAACAGAAGAGGAAAATATAATTACTGAAGAAAGATTGAGAAAGAAGAGACAGATATGTAAATAACAAGAGACAAATGACGAAAGAAGGTAACCAAGGAAGAAAAGGAGGACGAAGAAAAAAGGGGAAATAAACAAAAAGAGACTGGGTGACGTGATGAAGCTTTGAACCCGATTAAGGTGTAATCGAGACTCAGGTCGCTCCACCTTACTTCACCTCGCCTCCTACCTCTCTTGTAGCTTGTGATGATGCAATATAATGACCAGATCTAAGAAGCAGATGCTAGTAGTGAAGGTGACAGTGATGATGATGGTGATGATGATGATGAAGATGATGATGTGTAGGTGGTGATGATGGTAAAACTAATATAGATTAGCTTTGGTACGATGTTAAATTTATGGATATTAGTGATGATGATGGTGATGGTGGCAAATGTGGTGACGTACAGTAGCTTAGCACTGATGATGATAACCTTACTTCATCCCATCCCTTACCGGTCAGGTAGCTTGTGATGCTGTAATACAGTGGATAATGAAGGATGGAAGAATAAGAGAAAGTAACGTAGTAAAGATGAAGGGAAATCAAAGAAATAGTAGGACATATATGGAAATAAAACGAAAAGATTGAGTTTATAAGGAAAATATCAACTAAAGGACGATAGGACAAAGTAACACAAAAGAAACATTGAATATATATATATATATATAGATATATATATATATATATATATATATATATATAATATAGGAAAAAGAACAAAGTATTTGATTAATAATAATAATATTTTAAATTTTTCTTGTCTACCTCTTTCTTCCTCGTAAGACGAGAGAATGGGAAAAACTATATATACAAGGAGTCCAGGCGAAAGTGTAAAGATGAAAGAAGAATATAAAAAAGAATGGAAAAAGAGGTAGCACTCTGAGTTGAGTCGAACTCTAGAAACCTTTATTGGAGTCCCAGGACGCTCCACCTTACTTCACCTTGGCCTGTACTTCCCTTGTTGTTTTACTGCTGTATAATAACGAAGGTAAAGGAGATGGAAGGAATCGAAAAAAAAGAAAAAACACAGGAGCAATGGAGGTAGAAAGAAACAGAGGGAATGACAAGGTGAAAAAAATGTGAAAAAAGAAAAGAGATTGTCTGTCTATCTATCTATCTATCTATTGCTAGACGCCTTAATCCCGTAAGGGTTGGCCACAAACAAATCGCCTTCATGTCGCTCTTTCCCCCGCCATTTCACTGCCCTGCTCCCAGCTCACACCTCCCTCTCTCATATACCTCTCCACTCCATCAGTCCATCTCATCCTCGGCCTCTCCCTCCCTCTCCTTCCCTCCACCTCACTCACATACACTCTTCTCATCAGTCTCTCACTCTTCATCCTCTCCATATGGCCAAACCACCTTAATGTGTTTCTCCTAACGCTTCCTATCACATCCACATCCACACCACACTGCTCCTTCACTTCCTCATTTGTCAGCCTGTCTCTCCATGTGACTCCATATGCTCCTCTCAAGTAACTCATTCCACTGCTCTCACTCTTGACTTCTGTCCCTCCAACAACGTCCAAGCTTCACTTGCATACGTTAGAGTTGGTGCTTTTTCACTTCCATGCTCACTTTCCTGTTTCTTGTCACTGCTATCAAAGGGCCAGCAACCTTTCTTCTCTGTTGCACCCTTTCAAGCACTTCACCCTCTAAACTTCCAGATGAGAGTCCTCGTAAAAGTGAACAATTATGAAACATTTCCGTTATCTCCTCCTCTAATAACGATACAATTATATTTCTTTTTTGCAGTCTACTGCTGACGATTCGGTGCCACTGAGAGAAATCGTATCAATTTGCCTCCTTACCTCCCCTTCTCAAATAACAGGCTAAGATACGAGTAATTTTTTTTTTTTTTTTTATGTGTCCGACTCTGGGCATAGGCTTCTCAGCCTGCTATCAAGGCCCAGCAGTCCTCCTACATACCATACACCTCTACATGTCACCACTTCGGCGCTAACACCCACCGTCCATATTGAATACATGCTAGGGCTGTCTCATACAGGACTAGTGTACTGGTATTAGCGGGAGTATTTTCATGACATGTCGGGTGGGTCTACTGGTAGATCAATAAAGTCTGATTTTATGATATTCATATCCTTAAACTGTTCCCTGCCCCAGCGAGGATTTCAACCTGGGTTTGGTAGGACTGCGGGCCACCTCTCTACCGATTAAGCCACCGCCTCCCCCCGAGAAACCAAGTGCTAAGTATTGTTCGTCTGCTTTTTGTTATATTTTGACTATACTCAAACCTCACCATAATTTCTTCAGTACGATAGCCTCCTTTTATGCTATTCTTCTTTCCCTCATGTCATTTTTACCTGAGGAAAGACTTACTGACATTGAAAATGTTGTGGCTTTCATTTACTCCTGTACTAATTAAATGGCTGTCTTTCCCAGCTGAATACAATCGTCTTGCAGGAGTAAGAATATGTCAAGGATAAGTTATGCAAGTCCAGGGAATGAAAGAAAATATCTTTGAATAATGTTATAATTATCGTATCCCTTTAGGTCTGCTGGTCACACATCAAAGCCTTCACTACGATTACGTCATATTTGTAGTAATCCTGCCATCAGTGCTGTAGGCCCTGGAAAAAGAAAAAAAAATGCGGCTATGGTTCATCAGACATTGGATTAATTCTTTATTTTCCTTGTTTTATACTCACAGACTTACCACACCCTTTGACAGTAGCTGCCTAACATTGGCCAACCGGTCCATTATGATGATGATGATTATGATGATGATGATGATACCATCGTAAAATTGGTATGTACTTCATTCCTTACAATCGTCACACAAACACTTGTACTGTATTTCATATTTGATTTTATTTCATAGTTTATTATATTGTTATCATATGGTAAAGAAAGAAGGTATAGAGAAAGGAGGAAGTAAATGAGGCGAAAAAGAAAGAAATATTACAAAAATGATGTGCAGAACGATAGGAGAAATTAGAAATGAAATGACAAAAAGAAATGGAAGGGAACAAAAGTAAAATATAGACCAAATGAGACAGAGGCAGATAGAAAAAAGAAGAATGAAACAAACCTTCAAATAAAGGAAGGAGGAAAGATAAATTAAAATAAAGAAAATTAAAAGGATTTTAAATAGTAAAATTGAAATAAAGGGAATTAAAAAAGTAAATGCCGAAGAATTGGCGATTGTAAGCAGACAGCAAAAAGGAAAATAGGGTGAAAGGAATACGAAGAGGAGAAAGGAATAAAGAGTTGAAAGCGGAAAGAAGAAGGAGAAAGGAGAGAACAAATGAAAGAAAAAAGGGATTATGGAGTATAATAAGAAAAATGTAGGGAGAGAAATAAAAAGGATATAAATAAAGGAACCGTCCCAGAAGAAAGGGCCAAACTCGGGACACCTTTATCAGAGTCCCAGGCCGCTCCACCTTATTTCACCTCGGCCTCTACGTCTCTTCTTCTTGTATCGCGAGAATATCGTGACGACAGGAATAAGAGAGGGGGAAAAATGAGAATGAAGGGTAAAGGAGAAATTTATAAAACAAAAAAAGCAGGAAAGAATGGGATGGAAATTGGAAGGAGGAAAAGGAACTGAAATGAGAAACGAAAATGGAAGAGGGAAAAAGAAAATGGGAAATGAAGAAAGAAGGAAGAAAAGGAGGAAGAATTTAAAGAAACCGTGTTTTAAGGAGAATAGAATGACGAAGGGAAGAGAAAAATAAATAAGGTATAAATTGTAAAGATGTTAAATCGGTACACCTAGAGTAAAGCCCCAGGCCGTTATACTTTACTTTATGTCGCCTGCTGCCTCTTTTGTACTCTGTGATACTGTAATATAGTGATAATTTTGATGTAATATAGTTGATTTTGGTGGTAGTAATGAAGATGATGATGATTACGGTGGTGTGGTGGCCTTAGTATTAATGAAGATGATTTAGGTGAATTTTCATGATGGTAATGATAATTGTATAAATGATGATGATGATGATGATGATGATGACCTCTATAGTGGTGGAAGAAGGAGTTGTGTTGGTTGTGGTCGTGGTTATGATAATGATGATATACAATAAGTCATAATTGACGGTAATAACGTTACTTCATCTCACTTGCTGCATTTCTTGTAGTTTCTGATGTATTATTATGGAGAAATGAAGTAGGAAGGAAACGAAAGAAACGAAAATGATAGAAATGAGAAACCGCGAAATAACAGAAAAAGAAATTAGTAGATTCAGAAGGCGAATCTGAACAATTAATGAAAAAGAGAAAGAATGGGAGACATACAGAAGACAGTAAAAAGCAAATGATTAAATAAAATAGGAAGAGGAAAAGAATAAGAAATATGAAAGACATGAGTGCGAAAAAAATGAAAGAAAATAATTATCGACGAAGGATATGAGAACAAGAGACGAAAGAGACTAAACGGAAAAACTAAGGACATGAGAATGATAATTATAGGGTCTGAGGAGGACGAATAAAAAGGAACCTTGACTGAGCTGAGGTTCTGACTTCAGACACCTTTATTAGAATCCCAGGACGTTCTCCCTCCATCACTCCTACTGCCCTTGTTGTTTTATTGCTGTAATATAGTGAAGAAAGACAGCAGAAGGGAATAAAGCAATGGTGGGAGTAAGAAAACGAGAAATAGGAATGAAACAAAGAACGCGAAGAGACAGTGAATGGAAATGAAAACGGAAAAGGGAAAAAATGAAAGGACAAGAGGAAGAAAGGGGAAACTGAAGGAAATTGAGAAAACTGGAAGAAAGAAGAACGGGAATGAAGCAACACAAGGAACTGAGAAGAGGGAAAGCATGAAAAGTATAAATAAAAGAAAATGAAGCATAAATGGTAAGGTGTTAACTCGGTTCACCTGTACTAGAGTCCCAGGCCGCTCCACCTTACTTCATCTCGCATCCTACCTCCACTGTAGGTTATGATACGGTGATGGAAAAAGATAGGCAGGGAGAAGGAAAATAAGTAAAGGTAACCTATAATGAGATGACAGGAAGAACAATGAAAAAAGAAAAGAAAAAGCAATGAAAAAAAAATAAGAGAAATATACAGGAAGAAGTAGGTAAAGAAATAAGAGGGGCACGAAAGAAAGAAAACGAGCACTGCAATGCGAGAAAGCGAAGGAGAGAAATGAGAGAAGAAAGAAGCGAGACAGAAAAATTATTAGACGAATGCAGTGTAGAAGAAAAATGTGAGTAAGCAAGGAATAGAAATTGGGAGAATTAAGGAAGAAAATATAGGAAACTGAGAGAAAGAGAAGATAATAAAGACTAAAGGATTAAGGAATTAGGATGGGGACACAGAGAAAAGAAAGAGTGAACGAAAGAACAGAAAAAGGAGAAAAGAAAGAAAATTAGAAGTTAAAAAAAAAAAAAGAAGAGTTGATGGATAAAAAGTAATAATAAAAAGAAGCCACTGTGTCAGACTGGGTCGAACTGGAGAAACGTGTGTTAGAATCTCAGGCCGCTCCACCTTATTGTGCCTTGGCTCTTACATGTCTTTTTTCTTTATTACTGTAATATAGGAGAGAGAGAGAGAGAGAGAGAGAGAGAGAGAGAGAGAGAGAGATACCTTAAATACGTAAAGAAGTCGGTACTGAGGTGGTAAACTTAATGTCTCGTGCCTAATGTGTACCTGTATATAGATATAGGAAGAAAAGGATATTTTGGAAGTATACAGATTAATACATAAAGAAATAGTCTATCTATCTATAGCCTTACGCCATAAACCCGTAACGGGTGGTAGTTTGTCTCTGAGTTTGTTGTTTTACGGGAAGTGGCCCTAACCCTCCCTCAACCCACTTGTTGGCACGTATGGAACACGTATGGGTTAGTTATATGGTCACCACTCAGCGCTGAAAATTGTTTCCTTGGTTTTTGGAAACTGTTTCGCTTGTCTTTCTGTATGAGCCACATGAGAAGGAAAGAAGCGAAGTAGAAAGTGACGGGAGGGATGGGAGAAATGAGAAGACAGGAGGCCAGACATAGAAAAAAAATGATAACTGTGAAGGAAGACGTTGGCCGCACTACATCAAATGAGTAGATGAAGGTCGCTGCGACCTACCACAAATATAGAAATAAACTGATATTTAATAGGAGGTATGATGCCGCTCTGCTTACTGAACGCCCAGCGTCCAGCTGGAAGTCGATCTATCTCAGTCTTCTTCTCTTGCTGCTCACTACTACTCCATCCTGTCTCTTATTATGTCTTCTCTTATCATAATATCTCGTTATTCCTCCCTTTAATATATTTGTTGCATCATATTCTGCTATAAACTTATTATGTTTCTTATACTTTTCATCATATTAACTATTTCCTGTAATATCCCTTATGACACTCTATTATATTCATTTCACATTTCTTATAATACTATCGGCATTATACCTATTTCTATCATACTTAATCTGTTATACTATGGAATAGATCATCATACTTTCCCTTACTGTATTTCAATCTCTGTGTTATATTCTCTTTCTTCACAGATCTAGTATCCTGTTCCAGCTGCCGCCAAACGATTGTATTCAGTTCAGAGTGAGTCATGGCAGCCTGAGAATCAACGTACATTTTGCTGAGTTGGCTTGGAGAACATACTAATGGCACGAGTAGGAGAGAGAGAGAGAGAGAGAGAGAGAGAGAGAGAGAGAGAGAGAGAGAGAGAGAGAGAGAGAGAGAGAGAGAGAGAGAGAGAGAGAATGAAAAGAATCGTAAAAAAAAGAACGAAGAGAGAGAGAAGGGAAATGAAGCAGAAAAGAAAGTAAGCGAATAATCGAAACTAAGAGACAAGGACATAACTAAACAGAAGTTTACCAAAGGGTTAACCACACCCTCCAGACAAACTCAGGAAAAAAGACAAAAATAACAACATGGCTGAAGGGGAGAAGAAACATGTATATTTGTATAGTTAAACAAAATGGAGAGGAGAAAGTGTGAGAGAATGGGAGTATGGATGGGGTATATGTGCAGGAGTAGGTGAGAATGAGAGGGCAAAGGAAGGAGTATATATAGTTGTGAGTAAAAGATGGAAGAGGAGCATAAGACAGTATGGATCAGTTGGGTCAAGGATTGTGTGGGTAAAGTTGAAAGTTGGAATACAAATGTGGGCGATTGTGTGTGTGTATGCACCAACGCAAGATCGTGCTAGAAGAGTGAGAGAAGAGTTCTAGACAAATGTGGAAGTGTGCATGGAAAAGTTTGGAAGGAATGAGAGAGTGTTTTTGATTGGTGATATGAATGGTAAAGTGGGATATGTGAAGGTGGATGGAATAGTTGGTGAGTGGGGTGTGCCTGCTGAGATAGATGAGAATGGGAGTGCGTTAGTGGACATTTGTGCTGGGAGGGGGTTGTGATAGCCAATACCCTCTTCAGGCATAAAATGATCCACAGGTATACATGGCGAGTGATGAGAAGGGTGGGTGGTGAACTGAATGAAAGGAAGGCAATGATTGATTATGTGTTTGTGGATGAAAGGATGCGAAGATGTGTAAAGGATGCAAGAGTGTATAGAGGCTGGGGGAGTGGACTTTCTGACCACTACTTGGTGGTGGCCAGAATTAGAATGCAAGTAAGATGGAGGAATAAAAGAAGGGAAAGACGAGAGGAAGGAGTAGTTGCAAGGAGAGTGGAAAGGTTACAAGAGGATGAGAAAAAGGCAGAGTATAAAAGAGAAGTGGAGGAACGATTGGGCAAATATGAATTGGAGCAGATGGGAGACGTGGAAGGTGTGTGCAGGATATTTACAGAAGAAATATGTGCAGCATGTGATGTGGTGTGTGGAAGGAAAAGAAGACGGAGGGGGGTGCAAGGAACAGCGTGGTGGACTGAAGAGGTGAAACAGGCTGTGGCACAAAAGAAGAAAGCATACAATGAATGGATGAGAAATAGGGGCGTGGAAGAAGTTGAGAGGCGGAAGAGAGAGTTATATGTGGAAGGAAAGAGAGAGGTGAAAAGATTAGTAAGAGAGAGTAAGAAGAGAGTGGATGAGGAATTTTGGAAGGAATTTGAGTGTAAAGTGGAGGGACTGTAAGAAAATGTTCTGGAGAGAAGTGAAAAGAGTAAGACAGGGTGGAAGTGAAGTTAGCAGGGGAGTGAAAGATAAAAATGGTAGATTACTAGTGGAGAAGGGAGAAAAAGTGAACAGATGGAGAGAACACTTTAAGGAATTGTTGAACGTAGAGGATGGAAGTAATGCGAGTATAAGTGGCTGGGGAATGGCTGGGAGAAGGAAGGAGGTGAGAAGACAGGAAGAAATCAGTAGGATAGAAGTTGTGGAAGCAATGAAGAAAGTTAAATCGGGGAAAGCCCCAGGAATTAATGGAGTGTGTGGTGAAGTGCTGAAGCATGGGGGAGAGATAGTAGTAGAATGGATGTGGAAGATGTGCAGATTGGCCTGGGAGGAAGGTAGAGTCCCGGAGGATTGGAAGTCAGGTATAATTATTCCCTTGTACAAAGGAAAAGGGGAAAAAGAAGTGTGTGGTAATCATAGGGGTATTTGTCTTCTTAGTATAATAGGAAAAGTGTATGGTAGGATATTTATAGACAGAGTTAGAGAAAGAACAGAGAAATTAGTTGGAGAAGAACAGGGAGGCTTTAGGAAGGGAAGAGGTTGTGTAGATCAGATATTCATTCTAAGATCTTTAGTGGAAAAGCTTCTAGAGAAGGGAAAGAAGTTGTATGCGGCTTTCATGGATTTGGAGAAAGCATATGACAGGGTGGATAGACAAGGATTGTGGAAAGTGTTAAGAATATATGTAGTAGATGGGAAGTTGTTGAATGCTGTGAAGAGTATGTACGATGGTGCGAAGGCTGCAGTGCGTGTGGATGGTGAACTGAGTGAATTTTTCTCTTTGAAAGTTGGTTTGAAACAGGGATGTGTCATGTCTCCATGGCTGTTCAATCTGTATATGGATGGGGTAATAAAAGAGGTAAAAGGTAGGGTAGTGGATGTTGGAGTGGCCCTGGTGAGAGAGGATAGTGTTTGGAAACTCCCTGTACTGTTGTTTGCTGATGATACTGTGTTGTTGAATGAAGACGAAGGGGAGCTGCAAGGCTTGGTGGATGAGTCTGGGAGAGTGTGTAAGAAACGGAATCTGAAGGTGAATGTAGGGAAAAGTAAAGTGATGGTCTTTGAGAGAGGTGAAGTTAGTGAATGTACAGCGAGGTTGGATGGTGAGGAATTGGAAAATGTGAGTACGTTTAAGTACTTGGGTAGTGTGATGAGTAAGGATGGAGGTTTGGAGGGTGAAGTGCATGAAAGGGTGCAGTAGGGAAGAAAGGTTGCTGGTTCTTTGAAAGCAGTGATAAGAAACAGGGAAGTGAGCATGGAAGTGAAAAAGTTACTACATGACAGTATTGTGATACCAACTCTAACGCACGGAAGTGAAGCTTGGACATTGTTGGAAGGACACAAGTCAAGAGTGAGAGCAGTGGAAATGAGTTATTTAAGAGGAGCCTGTGGAGTCACGTGGAGAGACTGGCTGACGAATGAGGATATAAAGGAGTGTTGTGGTGTGGATGTGGATGTGATAGGAAGCGTTATGAGGAACACACTGAGGTGGTTTGGCCATGTGGAGAGGATGGAGGGTGAAAGACTGACGAAGAGAGTGTATGTGAGTGAGGTGGAGGGGGGAAGAGGGAGGGGGAGGCCGAGGATGAGATGGAGGGATGGGGTGGAGAGGTATATGAGAGAGGGGGGTGTGAGTTGGGAGCAGGGCAGTGAAATGGCGGGGGACAGGGTGACTTGGAGGCGATTTGTTTGTGGCCACCCCAAACGGGATTGAGGCGTCTGGCAATAGATAGATAGATAGATAAACAAAAAATAACAGTAAATATCATCGTGTCTACAACCACTTATCCCTAGAACATATCAAACTGTAAAACGTTCTAAAATTTAAGTACAGCAAAATCTTCTTTGTTACTGCTGTGAATATGTTTCAAAGTAACAGTCCGAGATGGTTTCGCCGTATGGGGAGGATGGAGAATAGTGTACCGGTATGTGACAGGTGGAGAGGGAAAGTAGGAGGGCATACCTAAATATATGATGAGGGACAAAATAGAATGATGTATGAGAGATGGTACGAGTAGTATGAGTTGGAGAAGGGCAGCCAAACAGTAGGGGACAATTGCGACATGGAGGCGGAGGCTTACAAAAGGTATGGGCGCCAACCCACCCCTGAATCTCGTCTCTTTTATGCTTCTGTACGGAATCATGCCAAGTGTGTTCTTTGCTATACTAA
The DNA here is from genome assembly GCF_032717465.1 of Coenobita brevimanus. Taxonomy (NCBI): domain Eukaryota; kingdom Metazoa; phylum Arthropoda; class Malacostraca; order Decapoda; family Coenobitidae; genus Coenobita; species Coenobita brevimanus. The sequence goes on along the minus strand of NC_137008.1, from coordinate 25,081,072 downwards.
GAATTATTTCACTCGTACTAAATACTCTGAACTCTGTTGACTGAAATTATTTCTGCTCCTTCTGACGCCTTCACAAAAACCTTTCCAACAATATTCATTCATCCTCCTTCCATCCTCTTCTTATTTTTGAAGTCGTTGTTTATAATTATTCTCAGATCTATTCGTCCTATACTTCCATTACCGGAATGTGAAAAAGTTGTATATCACAAAAAACAAATGAAGAGAAAAACTGAAGTAAATAAAGTTGAAAGACGGGAACGGAGGAAAACGAGAGAAAGAGAGAGCGAGAAAACAAAAACAAAAACAACCACATGGAAATAGAAAGAAGAGAGAGTAGAATGACCAGGAGACAGAAAGAAAAGGTAAGAGGAAAAGAAAACAAAAAGAGGGAGGTAAGCCATAAAATGGGAGGGGGGTATTAAGGAAAAAAAAGGAAAACGAACAAAAGGCGAGAAAAAATGGGAAAGCAAGAAAAAGTTAAAAAGGAATGAACAAACATATACAGGAAAAAAAAAAAAGCAGGAGGTAAAATCAAAGATGATACTACACCTGTTGTATAGTGGCAGGTGGGTTGGGCTTACTTCTCACCTCCTACCTCTCTTGTAGCTTCTGATGTAATATAATAGTGGCTTTGGGTCGTACTTACAAAGGATCCTAAATCTCTTGCAGCTTCTGACGTTATATAATACTAGCTTTGGGTCTTACTTATGATGGCTTCTAATTCTTTTGCAGCTTGTGATGCAAAATAGTGGCTTTGGGTCGTACTTATCAAGGATCCTAACTCTCTTGCAGGTTGTGATGTAATATGGCAGAGAAGAAAGAAAAGATGACAATGAAAGAAAGAACAGGAAACAAAATGAACATCAATGGAAAAAGGAAAGAAAAACGAAACGAAAAACAAAAATAATAACGAGCCAGCAAGATTTCAGGTCGAACACAGGAAATTTTTGTTGGATACTCAGGTCGTTCCACCTTACTTCACCTTGACTCCTACTTCTCCTGCTGCGCTCTTGCTGTTACCTAGCTAAGAAAGGGAAAGTAGGTACAATAGGAATAAATAAAACAGATAAAGTAAGGAGAGAATGAGAACTAAAGTAGAAGAGTAAAATAAGAACCGAAAAAAGGTTGAGCAAGGAAAGACAGATATGTTAATAACAAGTGTGGAAAAAGAAAAAGATAACGAAGGAGATGAAAAATTAAAACGAGAACGAAAAAAAAAGAGGAAAATAAGGAAAAAAGGAGTTTCGAAGAGAGGGTGAAGGTTTGAACCCGATTCAGGTGTAGTCGAGTCTCAGGCCGCTCCACCTTACTTCACCTCGCCTCCTACCTCTCTTGTAGCTTGTGATGATGCAATATAATGCTCAGATCTAAGGAGCTAATGATGGTAATGGAAATGATAGTGATGATGATGATGATAATGGTGGTGAAACTAATATAGATTAGCTTTGGTAAGATGTTAATTGTACCCGAATGGATATTAATGATGGTGGTGATGGCGATGTTGGTGGTGATCGTGGTGGAGGTAATGGCGGTGATGTACTATAGCTTAGTACTGACGATTACAACCTTACTTCATCTCGTCACTTACCTGTCTGGTAGCTTGTGATGCCGTAATGTTGTGGACAATGAAGGAAGGCAGAAAGAAAGAGAGAGTGTAACGCAGTTAAAATGGAAGAAAATAAGGAAAAAGAAATATTAGGTTGAGGTTGAAAAAAAAGTAAAAAAAAAGTGAGTAAATAAGGAAACATCAACGAAAACAGAAACTGCAAAGTAAAACAGAACAAGCACTGAAACAAAAACGACAAAAAATAGGAAAACAGGGAAAAAAGTATTTGGTTGAAAATAATAGTAAAAACCTTTTAATTGTCTACTTCTTTTTTCTTCGCAGGCCTAAAATGAGACAATAGGTTAAAAATATATAATGTGAACAAGTGAAAGAAAAATGAAAAAAATTAAAAAATAAATAAAAAATGAAAAATGAGGCCCCACTCCCAGTTACCTCATACTCTAGACATATTTGAGGCACAGGCCGCTCCACCTTACTTCAACTTGGTCCCTACTTCCCTTGTTCTTTTATTGCTGTATAATGGTGAAAAGAAAGAAGAGAGAAAAAATTTAACAATAAAAAGGAGTAATGGATGAAGAAAGAAACAGAAGGAATGACAAGGGAATAGAAACGTGAACAAAGAAAGGAAAGATTAATATATTAGGACACGAAGAGAACGATGGAAAATAAAAAAGAAAGGAGAATAGGAAGAAAAGAATGAAACAAAGGTGAAATATAAAACGAAAAAATGGGGGAAAGAAAGAGAATGAGGTCTAAATAACTGCGGAGGATAATGATAATGATAATGATTGAGCTGAGATGAGTTTCATGATGCTGAGGATGATGGTGATGATAATAATATAGGTCAATGTTCATGACAGCGATCTTTTCACCTCCTACCTCTTACATCTTTTGCTCTTGTAATATACTGAAACAAGAAAGACGCAAGGAGAAAGAAAAATGGGAATACTGAATGAGAAAAATATCAATATAAATAGAAAAAAAAAATGCAAGGCACAGAAGAAATGAGTTAACACATAAATTAATGAGAGTGAATATGAGGTAGCAAGAAAAAAGCAAACAGTAAGAGATTGAAAATAACATGGAAGAGAAAGGAAAATAAAAAAAAAGGAAAGAAAGAGGAAAAGAGGAGAAAAAACGAAAATAAGCACAAACTCTCTCTCTCTCTCGAACTCTAATCCTGGATACGGCCTTGCTTAGACCCTTCACTTCCATGACGTATTTATAGAGCCTGCAGCATCTCTGGCAGCGGTTCTGTCCGTCTGTAGCTGACGATTTTGGGATGCCAGATGTTGCACTACCGTAGACCTGAGAGACGAGTGAAAAACACCACACCACACCGCACCAAACCAAACCAAACTGTGCTACGCCAAACCACACTACATTGCACCACACCACACCACACCACATTACAGTACACGTATCAACTTCCCATAATACAGCACAGTACAGGAATTATAATCACACAAACTCAGCCTCCCACACCATTACACACCAACTGCATTAGCCGAGAGGCTCTGTAACTCTGGCATCTACTGTAGTATTTTTGTGCTTGTATATTTCAATCGTGCTACCTTCAGCTTCTTCTACGAAGTTTTGGAGAGAGGTTTCAAACTGTATACGTTCATTATAACATTTACTTACCTCTTCACTGCGAGAGGATTCCCCAAAGCTTAGTAACATCGCCTGGAGGTAGCATTTTATTCAAGCTAAAACATGAGGATTTCGTTCAGATGAGAGACGTAGTAAAAGCGAACGATTATGGAACATTTCCGTTAACTCCTTCTCTAATAAAGACACAATTAAATTTATTTTTGGCAGTCCGCTGTTGACGATTTGATGCCACTGTGAGAAATAAGTCAGTCAATGAGTTATTAAACATTTTGCCTCCTTACCTCCCTTTCTCACTTTAGAAGCCAAGATACGAGTGAATGTGTGTGTGGATAAGTATACTGGTGCGTTTCCTCCTGTCTTGGCCACCACCCTTTAGAAGTGAAACAGCCTAGGTATACAGATCGATAGACCTTTGTTTATATCAGCAATATGGGAAAAGCTGTGTATATCTTTTACGTCAGCCCTTTACATCCATCACAACACTGCCGCTGCGTGCATCCTCTCCCACGGTTAGAGGGTGACTGACGTGATTCGTAGTTTCACTGGGGTTCATTTACTGCCGGAGTGAAAGTGACCCGAGAAGCCACATACTAAGTAATGTTTGTCTGTGTTTTATTATATTTTGACTATATTGAAACCTCACCTTAACTTCTTCAGTACGATGGCCTCCTTTTATGCTATTCTTGCTACCCTTAAGTTATTCTATTTGCCTGAGGAAAGACTTACTGAACTTGAAAATATTGTTGTAACTCATTTACTTTTGAACTAATTAAATGGGTGTCTTTCCCAGCTGAATACAATCGTCTTCCAAGAGTAAGAATAGGTCAAGGAAATAAGTTGTGTAACTCAAGGGACTGAAAAGAAATATCTTTGAATAATTCTATAATTATCGTATCCCTTTAGGTCTGCTGGTCACACATCAAAGCCTCCACTACGATTATGTCATATTTGCAGTAATCCTGCCATCAGTGCTGTAGGCCCTGGAAAAAGAAAATACGACTATGGTTCATCAGACCCGATTAATTCCTTATTCTCCTTGTTTTATACCACAAACTTACCACACCCTTTGACAGCAGCTGCCTAACATTGGCCAACCGATCCATTATGAAGATGATGATCGTGTTGACGTTTACCATCGTAAAATTGGTGTGTGCTTGATTCTTTAAAATCGTCACACAAACACTTGTATTCAATATTTTATCATATTTCATTGCTTATTGTATTGTTATCATAAGTTAAGAAAGAAGCAGAGAAAAGAAAATGAGGTGAAAAAGAAAGAAATGTGACGAAAATGATGTGTAGAACGATAAGAGAATTTAGAACAGAAATGACAAAAAAGAAGAGGGAGGGGATGTAAGTAAAAAAGAAGGCCAGTTGAGAGAGAAAGAGAAAGAGAGAGAAGAAAAACGAAGAAGCATGAAACAAAACTTCAGATAAAGGAAGCAGGAGAGACGAAACAAAATAAAGAAAATTATGTATGATTTAAATAGTAAAATTGAAGAAAAAAGACTAGCAATTAAGTAAATGCCAAAGAATGGACGACAGAAAGCAGAAAGCAAAAAGGAAAAGGGGGTGAAAGGAACAAGAGAAGAAAGGTATAAAGAGTTGAATGAAGAAAGAAAGAGGAGAAAGGAGAGAACAAAAGAAAGGAAAAAGAGATTATAGAGAATAATAAGAAAAATGTAGGAAGGGAAATAAAATAATAAAAAAATATATAAATAAGGGAACCGTTTCAGAAGACAGGATCGAACTCGAAACACCTTTACCAGAGTCCCAGGCGCTCCACCTTACTTCACCTTGGCCCCTACGTCTCTTGTTGTTTTATCTCGATAATATAGTAAAGATAGGAAGTAGAGAGAGAAAGACAAGGAGAATAAAGGTAAAAGGAGAAAGTAATAAAGCAAAAAAGCAAGAAGGAGTGGAAAGGAAATTGGAAGGAGGAAGAGGAGCTTAAGGGACAAAAAGGAAGTACAAGAAAGAAAATGGGAAATATAGAAAAAAGAAAGTAAAGGAGGATGAAATGAAAGAAAGCGTGAAATAAAGGAAAAGGATAGGATGAATCGGAGAGAATGAAAATAAGGTATTAATGGTGAATGTGTTAAATCGTTACACCTATAGGAAAGTCTCAGGCCGTTACACTTTACTTTATCTCGCCTCCTATCTCTCTTGTACCTTGTGATGCTGTAATATAGTGATGATTTTGATGCAATACAGTTGACTTCGGTGATGGTAAGGATGATGATGATGATGATGATGATCACAGTGATGTGGTAGTGTTATTACTGGTGAAGATGATTTAGGTGAATTTTGATGCCTGTAATAATAATTCTACAAATGATGATGATGATGTTCATAGGAGTGGAAAAGGGAGCAGTGTTGTTGTTGGTGGTGGTGGGTGAGATTGTTGTGGTGATGATGATGATGATGATGATATACAGCAAGTAATAGCTGATGGTAATAAAGTTACTTCATCTCACTTCCAGCATTTCTTCTAGCTTCTGGTGCATCATTATGGAGAAAGGGAATAGGAAGACAAAGAAAGAAATGAATAAAAGATAAAAACGAGAAATCGCAAAATAACAGAACAATAAATTAATATATTCTGAAGGCAAAATTGAAAGTGAAATAAAAATACGAAAGAATGGGGAACATACAGGAGACAGTAAAAGGTGAATGATTATAAATAAAGAAGGGAAAAGGAATAAAAAATATGAAAAACACGAGTACGACAAAAAGGAAACAAAAGGAGATGGACGAGGGAATGAAAACAAGACACGAGGGAGACTGAAAGGAAAAAAACAAAAGGACAAGAGAATGAAAAGTAAAGGGATTAGGAAGAAGAGTCAAAAGGAACCCTGACTGAGCTGAGGTTCTGACTCCCAACGCCTTTATTAGAATCCCAGGACGTTCCCCCTACATCACTTCTACTTCTCCTGTTGCTTTATTGCTGTAATATACTGAAGAAGCACAACAGAAAAGAATAAAGCAAAAGAGTAAGAAAACGAGAAAAAGAATGAATGAAAGAACCCGAAGAGACAGTGAATGGAAATGAAAAAGGAAAAGGGAAAACAAGAAAGGACATGACAGGAGAAATGAAGGGGAACATAGAAGTAAATTGAGAAAACTGGAATAAAAGAGAAGGGGAATGAAGCAACACCTGTAATATAGGAGAGGGAAAGAATGTAAGATAGAAATAGAAAAAAAGAAAGAAAATGAAGCATAAACGGTAAGGTGTCAATTCCGTTTACCTGCACTAGAGTCCCAGGCAGCTCCACCTTACTTCATCTTGCCTCCTAATTCATCTATAGCTTATGATACGGTAATGGAGAGAGACAAAAAAATAGTAAAGATAACCCAAAAGGTGAAGATGGGAAAGGAAAAAGCAAAAGACAGAGATACAGGAAAAAGTGGATAAAGAAATACGAGAGGCAGGAAAGAATGGAAACGACCACTGTAATGACAGAAAGCGAATGATAGGAATGAGAAAAGAAATGAAGTGAGACTGTGAAAAATTAAGGAATGAATAGAGTGAAGAAAAAAAAATGAGTAAAGATGAGAATAAATACTAGGATATCGAAAGCACAAATTATAAGAAACTGGAATGATGAAAAGATAACAAAGGCGACAGGATTAAGAAATTAGGATGGGAGCAGAAAGAAAGGAAATAATGAAAGAACAGAAAAAGGGAAAAAAGAAGGAAAATTGGAAGATTAAAAAAATGTGGATAGATAAAAAATTAAAGTAAAAAGAAGCCATGGTGTACTTGTGGGTAGAACTAGAGAAACCTTTGTTGGAATCTCAGGTCGCTCCACCTTATTTCACCTTGGCTCCTACTTGCCTTGCTGTTTTATTGCTGTAATATAGTGAAGAAAGGAGAGAGAGAGAGAGAGAGAGAGAGAGAGAGAGAGAGAGAGAGAGAGAGAGAGAGAGAGAGAGAGAGAGACCTTGAATAGGTAAAATGGAGACGGTACTGAGGCGGTATACTTAACCTTTCCCGCCTAATGTCTACCTGTATATATATATATATATATATATATATATATATATATATATATATATATATATATATATATATATATATATATATATATATATATATATATATATATATACAATCTCTTATCATGGCTCATATTATACTTTTCATCATACTTACTCTTTCCTATACCTTTCCTTATGATACTGTCTTTATCATATTCATTTAACATTCTTTATCAAACTATCTGCATTATACCTATTTCTGTCATACTCTATTGTGCAAGGCTTTCATCATACTCTCTCTAACTATAGTTCTGTCTCTGTGTTATATTCTCTTTATTTCACTTTCTTCACAGCTCTAGTATCCTGTTCCAGCTGCCGCCAAACGATTGTATTCAGTTCAGAGTGAGTCATGGCAACCTGAGAATCAACGTACATTTTGCTGAGTTGGCTTGGAGAACATACTAATGACACGAATATGAGAGAGAAAGAAACAAGGAAAGAGAAACAAGACAAATATAAGTAAAGATGAGGATATATAATAGGAGATGGAAATGAGAAATTAAAAGAAAATAGGAGGAAGAGATGATGAAGGTTAAAGCATTAAGAGAAACGAAACGAGAGGAAAGAAAAGATGAAAGTAACAAAGAATAAGCAGAAAAGAGGACAGAGAAAGAAAATTAAAAATAATGAAATGGGGAAAAGTAAATAATAAAATAACAATAAGTGGTGCCAAAGCACAGCCAACCCGTCCCCGGCAGTTATTTTAGTGCTGACGTATCAACACAACAGGATATCTAGTTAAATATGTCACATATCAGATTTGTGGTAAATCGGGTGAAAATTGACGAGTTAATTCCCATTTGAAATTTTAGGCCCGACCCACCTGACATTCATCCCCCAACCGCTAACTGGAGGGTGACCTTCTGATATAACGAGGCATGTTATAGGATGCAGCTCTGAAACGTCGATATCACGAATTTGAAAGGCGTTATGGCGACAATTTTTTTTTTTTTTTTTTTTTTTTTTGATCCTACAGCCTCGGCCTCGGCCCAGTTTGGCCCAAAATATAATCAGGGGATCAGAAGATCATACCCCATTATCCATGTACTTTTAGTCATAATCGCATCATTAGTTTTCGTGTAAAGTTGTTAACGGAGAGGAAAAAAAAAATGAAATAAATAAATAAAAAAGACAGACAAACCGAGTGGAAATAATACCCGTCCTTGAGCAGCGCCGGGAAAGATAAGTAAAAAGAAGCCAGTTTGACGATTTGGGGCCGAACTATTGAAACCTTTGTTAGAATCTCAGGACGCTTCACCCTACTTCACCTTGGCTTTTACCTGTCTTCTTGCTTATTGCTGCAATATAGCGAAGGAGGGAAGGAAGGAAGGGTGGAGAGAGAGAGAGAGAGAGAGAGAGAGAGAGAGAGAGAGAGAGAGAGAGAGAGAGAGAGAGAGAGAGAGAGTAAAATATTGAAAAGGGAAAGCAAGAAAGAAAGGCAATGGAAAGGAGAAAGGAGACACAAGGAAAAGGAGAGAGAAACGTATGGAAAAAAACGGAAATCTAGAAATAAAAAATATGACTTTACGTAATGGGAAAGAGATAAAGAACAAGAAAAAGAAGTAAACTAAGACTAAAGGGTCAAGGTGTTAAGTGGGTACAGGTGTAGTAGAGTGGCAGGCCGCTCCACCTTGCTACATCACGCCTCCTACTCTTTATTATGATGCTGAGTATGATGGTACTGATGAGGGTGATGCAGGTCAGTTCTGATGATAACCCAACTTCATCACGCCTCCTACATCTTATATAGCTTGTGAGACAATACAGGAGTACGTAGCAGCACACAGCAAGTACAGATAACAGGAGGCCTATTGGCCCATAACGAGGGTATCTGTTAGGGAAGCAATCGATTCTGAAGATATCATCAAAGTGTATGAGTAAAGGAGAGTAGACAGGACGGCTCTCTTGTGCCTACCCCAGTCTTCAGATAGCTGCAGGAAAAAGAAAAAAATACCAATATGATTGTAAGAAAGGACAAACGTCTAAGTTTTTATAGATTAAAAAAATAAAAGTAAACACTCTTGTGTCTGCAATCTCTAATCTATAATTCTTAAAGTAAGAAATTATTATATCCAAGAATGATTTCATATTTAAGTACAGCAAAGTCTTGTTTTGGTACTAATGTTAATGTGATTGAACACGTGAAAAGGAATAGTCTGGGATTGTTTGACCACATGGAATGGATGGAGAACGATAAACTGCCCAAAAGTGTGTATGAGACCGAGGTGGAAGGAGAGAACTGAAGGGAAAGATTAAAGATATGATGAAGGGACAGAGTAGAATGATGAATGATAGAAAGTGGGTTGGGTTGGAGGGAGGGCAACCAAATAAAAGAGGTCTGGGCGACATGGAGGCGATTTGTTTGTGGGCATCCCTTATGGGATTAATGTGTCTGACTATAAAAGTAGGTAAAAGGCGCTGTCTTTGGTGGGGGTTAAGCTACATGAACACCCACGAGAAACGATTTTCCGTGAAGTAATGAAACCCTAACATACGGGTTGCCACGACCATAATTTAATTATGCAATGACCTAAAAACCCTTTGTAGTGACCCAAAGCATCACCAGACATTACAATCGTCGTGTCGAAAGTGTATTTTGAGATGAATTATCAACAAATTTGGTTAAATTATGTCAAAATACTGCTTAAACTAGTGTATTTTGGGATGATATATTGCAGCGGCTTTTGTCCTATTTTTAAAGGATCTTTCCAGTCTCTGCAGTGTTTGGTGCTCTAATACTGAAGAGAATTTACAAATGACCCTACCCTTTTTGCATTTTGTGATGGAATAATGTATAGAAGAAAAGGGTCATAGAATGAAGGATTGGAGAACAGAAAACAAAAAGAATGTCAATGGCAAGTGGAAAGAAAATTTAGGAACGAAAAAAGAGACGAAAAATAAAAAGGGAACCACCAGGAGTGCACATTGAACACAAGACACTTGTTGGATTCTCAGGCGGCTCCATCTTACTTTACATTGACTCCTACTTCTTTTGTTGCCTTATTGCTGTTACATAGCTATGAGAGGGTATGTAAGAACAATTGGAATGAATAAAACAGAGAATGTAAAGAAAGAATGAAAACTAACGCAGAGGAGGAAAATATAAGAACTGAAAAAAAAAGATTGAAAAAGGAAAGACAGATAGGTAAATAATAAGTGTGGAATAAAGAAAAAGACAGACAAAGAGAAAGGAAGAATGAAAACGAGAACAAGAAATAAGAGGGAAATTAGTAAAAGGAGGTTCAATGTCGGGGTAAAGGAATTAAGGTGTAGTCGAGTCTCAGGCCGCTCCACCTTACTTCACCTAGCCTCCTACCTCTCTTGTAGCTTGTGATGATGCAGTTTAATGCGCATATCTAAGAAGCTGATGAGGGTAATGGGGGTGATGATGATGATGATGATGGTAGAGATTAAGTTTGATATGATGTTAATTGTATGGATATTGATGATGATGATAATGATGATAATGGTGTAGTGGTGGTGAGTAATGCTGGTGATGGTGACGGTGGTGATGTTGGTGATATACAACATCTTAGTACTGATGATGATAACCTTACTTCATTTCGTCCTGTCTGGTAGAATGCTGTAATATAGTGGACAATGAAGGATGAACAAAAGAGAAACTAAAGAAGTAAAGATGAAAGGAAATGAGAAAGAAAAGAACAGTTCGAATAAGAAGTAAATGAAAAGAAAAGGAGTCAGAATTAATAAGGAAGATACCAACTGAAGGGAGATAGAAAGGACAAAGTAAAACACAACAAGCAATGAGAAAAATATAGAAAGAACAGAGAAAAAGTCTTTGTTGCATAATTATACAAACATTTTAATTTGTTTTCTGTCTCTTCTTTCTTACTACAAGAAGAGGATGGCAAAAAAAAAAAAATATGTAAGGAGTATAGGCGAAAAAGGAAAGAATAAGAAATATCCTATAAACAAGAAAAAACAAAAAAGGAACCGACATTCTTCTCGCTGTCGAACTCCAGACACCTTTATTTGAGTCCCAGGCCGCTCGACCTTACTTCACCGTGGCTTCTACTTCCTTTGTTGCTTTATTGTTGTAATATAGTGAAGAAAAAGGAAAAGAACGGAACAGGAAAGAAGAGCGGGAACAATGACAGTAGAAAAATACAGAAGGAATGAAATGGGGAAAGAAAGTTGAAAAAAGAGAAGAATGGGCTTAAAAGTAAGAAAGATAAAATGAGATGGATAATTTGATAGAAAGAAGAATAGGAAAACAAGAATGAAACAAAGGTGAAATACAGAAGTAATAATGAATGGAGGAAGGAGTGAAAATGAGGTATTAATGGTTGAGGTGGACAATGATGATGATCATCATCATGATAGTGATGATGAAATGAGATGGTATTCGTGCTGGTGATGATGATGGTGATGATGATGTAGGTCAGAGTTCATGACATTAACCTTACTTCATTTCACATCCAAATCTTATAGCCTGTGCTCCTGTAGTATAATGGATGAAGAAAGGAGGAAGAAAGAGAAAGAACAGTGGAAATATTGAGTAAATATACTAATATGGTGAGAAAGAAAATAAAAAATTAGTTAATCTGTGAAGCAAATGCTAAAGAATCGGATATAGTAAGGATATGACATAAAGGAGAAGGGTATGAAAACAACATAGATGAATGGATTAAATACAAAGAAGAAAGGAGAAAACTGGAGAAAGAAAATCACACACACACACACATACACACAGGCTAGCGTCCGATTAAAGATAGTTGTATTGATAGTTGTATAGATAAATAGAGGAAGAGAGAAAAGAAGCGAGTTACCGAAGACAAGGCTGAGACTCAGTACATTTGTAGTAGAGTCTCAGGCCGATCCAGCTTACTTCATCTCGCCTCCTACCTCTCTTGTAGCTTGTGATGCTGTAGCTAATGGTTGTGGTGCTGAAGATCAGGTGATGATGATAATGATAATGATTATTATGATGATGATGACTGCAATAGTGATGTTTAAGGATAATTTTGATAATATTAACATTCACTGGTGATGGTAGTGATAATAATAATGAAAAAGATGATATGAAGATATGATGATGTATATCTGAGTATAATGGTGATGATAAAGGTAATGTTGGTTAGTTCTAATGATATCCTAGTTTCATCCTACCTCTTTGGTAGCTTATGATGATGTACACAGGAGTACATAATTAGTACAGATACAGGAGGCCTATTGGCCCACAACCAGTGTTGTACGTACTACTGGCTCAAAGTAATGGCACTATCGCTACCACTACTTGCATCATAATGTACTGTCACTTCCACTACAGCTACCTTTTTACAAAACTAGTCCACTAGCGCTACTCTAATGGCTGGCGCTACTTTAAATACAAATAGATTTATTCAGATAATATTTGTGCAATAATTGTATAGCGGTACTTGGTACTGATGCTTATATCAGAAAGCACATCCCTGATGCAACTTAGGGCTTTCATTTACTCAAACTTAATCAACACATTTATTGTATATTAATTGCATTCACAAAAAATACAAGCACATTAAAAAATAAATAATCCTCGTGATAATACATTAGTTTCTTCATGAGCAAATTTAACTTTATGAAGTTAAATAGGCAACATATCAGGGATATACGTAACATCCGCAACCGCTAATGTAGCTAGTGATGCTGGGGTTAACTGTGGTGGTGATAATGGTGATGGTGAGGTTCGTAGTGGTGAAAGTGATGGTGATTGTGCTATAGGTTAGTGTTGATGATAATTGTTTTGGATGGTGGTGGTGGTGATGGTAATGATGATGGTGGTGATGTATAGTAGAATAGTAGTGATGATAACCTTATTTCATCTAACCTCCTGCTTCTCTTGTAGCTAATTATGGAATGGGGAAAGAAAGGAGTGCGAGACACGAAGAATATAACAGGAAAATGAAAGTCACCGAAGATGGAATGATATGGAAAAATGGAAAAAAAAAAATAAATAAAATAAGAGAAAAAAAAGTGACAATCATAGATGCAAAGAAAAAACTGAAAACAAAATAGAATAAAATGAAGAAAGAAATGAGAAAGGAACAGAAATTTAGCAAAAAGGAAGCAAGAAGGAAAGAAAGAAAAAGCTTAGGAAAGGATAAAAACAAACAGGAATTTTACCCGGAGAAGGGAGAAGAAAAAGGAAATGAGAGAGAGAGAGAGAGAGAGAGAGAGAGAGAGAGAAAGGGGAAAACAAAAGAGCTTCCCGTAAACCTGGGTCGAAGTAGAGACACCTTTGTTAGAATCTCACCCGCTTCACCTTACTTCACCTTGGCTCCTATTTCTGTATTTATTTTATTGTTTTCGCATGGTTGAGAAAAGAGAAAGAAAGAAAAGGAAAGAAAAAGAGACGAGAAAAGAAAGAAAAATTACAAAAATGAAGAGTAGAACAACAGCAAGGATAAAGAAAAAAAGAAGGTAGTTTAAGAAAGAGGGTAAATGAGAAAGAGATAGAAGCAGAGAAGAACAAGAGTAAAGCAAAACGTGAAATTAATGAGTAAGAAGAGAAATATATATGAAAATAACGAAAATTAGGCACCATATGAATAGTAAAATTATAACCCTCATCTCGCCTCTTACCTCTCTTGTAGCTTGTGATGCCGTAATACAGTGGGGAGAGGATAAAAAAAGAAAGAAAGAGAAGAAAGGATGGGGAAAAGAGAGAAATAAGAAAAAATAAAATAAGATGAAAATATGAGAGAATTAATGAAGTAAATGGCAAAGAATGGGAGACAGAAAAAAGAAAGCTACAAGCAAAAGGGGAAGAAAAAATACAAAGAGAAGAAAGGAATGTAGAAGAAAGGAAAAACAAAGGGAAGAGAAAGAAAACAAAAGGAAAGCAAGAAAAGAGAACATAAGAAGAATATGCAAAAAGGGCAATAAAAAAAATCCATCCATCCATCCATCGTCCAATCCTACGTTGCCCCATGAGGAGCGTATGAGCCCGGGGCTATGCAAGTTGGTCCTGACATTTAAGATGAGAGTGACCAGCCTCACTCATCCCTGAGTGGTATTACGTGAGCAATAAACCCCAATCACCCCTTGGATATAAACCTGCACCGGCTCAATCCGATTGGAGCTCCTTAATAACCCACTAAACCACCAGGCGCCTAAAAAAAATAAACTATATAAATAAAGGAACCAATGGGCCGTAGTGGGTCGAACTTGGGATACGTTTATCAGAGTCCCAGGCCGCTCCACATTATTTCACCTTGGTTCCTACGTCTCTTGTTATATTGCTGTAATATAGTGAAGAAAGGAAGATGATTGCAAGACAGGGAGAATAAATGAAATGGAGAAAAATTCAACAGCATAAAGAGGCAGAAGGAATGAAAACGAGAAGGAAAGAAGGAAATGGAAGGGAAACGACAAACGAAAAAGAAATAGAAAGGAAAAGAAAATGAGAACGGTAAAAAGAAAGGAAGAAAAGGAGGATGAAATGAAAGGAAGCGTGAAAGAAAGGTTAAGGAAATGATTAAAGGGTGAGAGAAAGAAGGTAAGGATTAAATGGTAAAGGTGATAAATCAGTACACATGTAGGTAAGTCAGAGGTCGTTGCACCTTACTTTATCTCACCTCCTAACTCTCTTGTACTTTTTGTGATGATGTAGTATAGTAATGATTTTGATTTATTATAGTTGACTGTTGTGGTGGTAATGATGGTGATGGTGATTACAGTAGTGGCGGTGGTGTTATTATTATTGAATATGATTTAGAATTTTGATGGTGGTAATGAAAATTGTACAGATAATTATTATGACGTAAATAATGTTGGAAAAGGGCGTTATGTTGTTGTTGTTATGGTGTTGTTGATGTCCACGAAAACGGAACCCCCCAAGGTAGTATTTTGAGCCCCTACCTCTTCAACATACTCATGGGTGAGCTCCTAAACATACCCCAGCGACCAGGGGTAAAGATCCTTTGCTATACTGATGACCTACAGCGCCAGATAA
The DNA here is from genome assembly GCF_032717465.1 of Coenobita brevimanus. NCBI lineage: Eukaryota > Metazoa > Arthropoda > Malacostraca > Decapoda > Coenobitidae > Coenobita > Coenobita brevimanus. Next base: position 25,065,896 of record NC_137008.1, on the reverse strand, counting down.
TGAGCACAATTGTCAGCATACCCTACAGCTTATCTATGGGCGATATCAGGAGTTGGGGCTACAGAATAATCCCTGCAAGTCGAACACCATCGCTTTTAAAAAACCAGACCCTAAGCACACACTCTCCATCCAAGGTACAGAGCTTGAGTGGGTCTCCAGCCACCAGTACCTAGGTGTCTGGTTTGATAAGAAGCTGTCCATTGATGAACAGGCAAGGTTCCTGCAGGAAAGAGGCGCTACTAGGACCAGGGTCATGAGATCCATTACAAGCCTGACTATTCCGCCCCACGTCTTGTAACTCTCGGCGAACATCTGTCAGCCAGATTGGAGGTAATACAAAACAATGCACTCCAACTTACTTGATGCCCCCATGTGGACCAAACTGTGCAACCTCCAACAGGAAACTGGCATTATCCCTCTAGGGATTCGCATACAACAACGCACAGCTTGCATTCTTGCTTAAATGATACATCTTCCCAGGCCATCACCTCCTGCTGATACAGTAACTGCAGTGCTGCGTCGACAAACTGCTCTTTATAGAGAAACATGGGCACAACATGTGGCGGTAGCATTCTCAGCTCTTGGTATCAAGGACCTCATAATTGCAAAGGGAATGGACACACCTCACCCCAGCTATACCATCCCTCCACCCTGGGCACCACCAACCATCCACCTGCATACTATCACCCCCACCAGTTCCAAGGCAACATCTGCAGCAGCTCAGCTACGCCAGGAAACCCCCCAAAGCAAGCATGCTGCCTCCCTGGATGGAGCCCTGACACACTATACTGATGGTTCGGTAGACTTCCTCAACAACACTGCTGGGGCAGCCATGATCTGTAATGAAACTGTTAAAGTGTGGAGACTCTCAGACAGAGCCTCCACGTTACAGACTGTGTTGGTTGCTATTGCAGGTGCACTCCAGCACGCTCTTGACCAACCACAGTCACACCACGTTATACATAGATTCTCTGACAGCTATACAGAGACTAGCCTCCACTCTACCAAAATATAACATCCACCTCATTACCCATGTACTGTCCCTTGCTCAGGAACTGAAAGAACAAGGCAAATACATCATCCTAAACAAGATACCTAGCCATGTTGGGATTACAGGGAACGAAAGAGCGGACTGTGTTGCCAAACATGCAGCCAAGAGACTAAATGTCGATGTGCACATTCCCCCAAGTCTGGCACAGAAAAAGGCAAAAGTCAAAAACCATGTGTATCTTCTTTCTCGTCGCAAACACGAGTCATGGGTGACGTCGCGTTCACCATCAGCAACCTGGTATGCTACGGCCACCCAGTACCAGCCTCTCAGTGTTGACAAAGCGGTCCCTGCCCATGTTCGCACTTACCTACACCGCCTTCGCCTGGGATACAAAGGGACACGTCAAATACTGGACACCAACGAAGAAGAGGAATGTCAGTACTGCAACGAAGTGTCCAACGAACCTCTGCTTCACTACCCTCTCAGGTGTCCTGATACTACCACTTTCAGGACAGGCTCTCCAGCTCCACCACCAACCACTGCTAGTGAGGCAGCAACAGCGGCTGCCAGGCTCATTGCAGCGACACGAACAGTTGAGCTTGTAAAGCTCGTCTCTGTCAGATCCCAACCACGATAGGCAAGACAATGAGTTCAGCTTAACCATGGGCCGCCTCAAAGGCCCGCTCCAATAGCCCATGAATGGGATATTGGTAAATAAAAAAAAATGAGGATGGAAGAAATAAAAGAAGAAAGAAAGGGAGATTGGGGAAAATAATTAGATGAATACAGTGAAGAAGAAAATTATGAGTAAATAACAGGAAAGATAATTGGAGAAGGAAAAAAGAAGTTATAAGAAACTGGGATGAAGAGAAGATAATAAAGGCGAAAGGATTAAGAAACAAGGATGGAGACAGAGAGAAAGCGAAGAACGAACGAAAAAACAGATACAGGGACAAACAAAGGAAAATTAGAAGGTAAAAAAAAAGAAGTGGATAAATAAAAGATAAATATAAAAAGATGCCTGTGTGCAAGTGTGGGTGGAAATGGAGAAACCTTTGTTAGAATCTCAGGCCGCTCGACTTTACTTCACCTTGGCTCCTACTTGTCTTGTTGCTTTATTGCTGTAATGTAGTAAAGATTGGGAAGAGAGAGAGAGAGAAGAGTACATCTCAAATAAATTTTTAATACAGGAAACAAGGCTGAGAGAGAGAGAGAGAGAGAGAGAGAGAGAGAGAGAGAGAGAGAGAGAATCTCAGCTGATGGCATGAACTCGGTACACCTGTAGTAGAGTCCCAGGCCGCTCCATCATGCTTCATCTCGCCTCCTACCTCTCCTGTAGCTTGTGATGCTGGAAGATAATGGACAAATACAGGAAAGAATGAAGCAGGAAAAGAAAGAAAATGAATGACAGGAACGAGAAAAGAAAGGAATTTGACTGAAAGAAATGAGTGAATGAATACTAAGAATAAAAATGTGAGCAAAGAAGAGGATAGACCATAGGAGATGGAAAAGAGAAATTTTAAGAAACTGGTATGTAGAGAAGATAATAAAGTCGAAAGGATTAAGAAACATGAGAGGGAAAAACAAGAAAAGAAAGAAATAAGAACAGAAAAAGCGTAAACAAGGAAAATTAAAAAGTAATAAAAAGGATAATGACAAAAAAAATAATAAAAATAAAAAGGAACCTGTGGGACCGTGAGGGTAGAACTTGAGAAACCTTTGTTAGAATCTCAGGCCGCTCCACCTTACTTCACCTTGGCTCCTACCTGTCCTGTTGCTTTATTGCTGTTATATAGTGAAGTAGGGGGGAGTGTGTGTGTGTGTGTGTGTGTGTGTGGTGTGTGTGTGTGTGTGTGTGTGTGTGTGTGTGTGTGTGTGTGTGTGTGTGTGTGAGAGAGAGAGAGAGAGAGAGAGAGAGAGAGAGAATAAGGTGAAAGTAAAGAAAAAACTGAAAGGAATAATAAAAATAAAGAACATGAAGAAAAGAAAGGAGAGGAAACGGAAAGGACTGCAAGAAAAGGTAGTAAGTCAAAAACCGAAACTGAGATAGGACATGACTAAACCAAAGTTAATTAAATGGGAAGGGAATAATGAACAAGATAAACATATAAACTAAAGAATAAAGGGTCAAGGTGTTAAGTGGGTACAGGTGTAGTAGAGTGGCAGGCCGCTCCACCTTGCTACATCACGCCTCCTACTCTTTATGGTGATGCTGAGTATGATGGTACTGATGAGGGTGATGCAGGTCAGTTCTGATGATAACTCAACTTCATCACGCCTCCTACATCTTTTATAGCTTGTGAGACAATACAGGAGTACGTAGCAGCACACAGCAAGTACAGATAACAGGAGGCCTATTGGCCCATAACGTGGTTTTCTGTTAGGGAAGCAACGGATTTAAAAGATATAGCCAAACTATGTGAAAAAAAAAAAAAAAAGGAGAGAAGAGACGAAGGCTCTTCTCTCCCCCACACTTTCCGTATAAAAGCATGAAAAAGACAAAATAACAATATGACTGTTGGTGAGAAAAACCATGTATTTTTCATACATAAAAAAAAAATAACAGTAAATTCTATCGTGTCTACAGTCTTTGATCTATACATCTGATATAAAAACCCATAAAATCGCACAATTTTCTCATACATAAGTACAGTAAAGTTTTGTATTGGTATTAATGTTAATGTGATTGAAACCATTAAGAGAAATAGTCGGAGGTAGTTTGACCAAGTGGAGAGGATGGATAATTAGAAAATGACTAGAGTGTATGTGACTGAGGTGGGAGGGGAGATTGACAGAGAAAGACTGAGGATAAGATGAAAGGACAGAGTAGAAGAATGTATGAAAGAAGGTGATGTGAGTTGAAGAAAGGGCCGCCAAACGGTAGGGGACAGGGCGGCATGGAGGAGGAGGCCTACAAAAGGTACTGGCGCCAACCCATCCCTGAATCTCGTCTCTTTTATTCGTCTGTACGGAATCATGCCAAAATGTTCTTCGCTATACTAAGAATAATTTCATTCGTACTAAATGCTCTGAACTCTCTTGACCCAAATTTTTCCTGCTCCTTCTGACGCCTTCACAAAAATCTTTCTAACAATTTTGCTTCAACATCCTTCCTTCCTGCAGACTACTTTTTAAGTCGTTGGTAATAATAACTCTTCGATCTATTCGTCTTCTAACTCTGTTAGTGGGATATGAAAGAAATTGGAGCATCGCAAAACAGAAATGAAAGAAGAGAAAAACAGAAGTAAATATAGAAAGCTGAAAGAAGGAAATGGAGGAAGAGAGAGAGAGAGGAAAAAAGCCACCAAATGAACACAGAAAGAAGAGAGAGTAGAATGGTCAGGAGAGAGAAAGAAAAGGTGAGAGGAAAAGAAACACAAGTGGATGGTAAGCCAATAAAGGGGGGGAGGTAGAAGGAAAGAATGACAAATATTTGAAAATTAGCATGAAAGAAAAGGCGAAAAAATATGGGAATATAGGAAAGGCAAAGTAGAAAGGAAAGGAATAGCAACATACACAGAGAAAGGTATAAAAAATGAGCGGGAGGCATAATCAAAGGTGTGAACACAATACACCTGTAGTGGAGTGGCAGGGATGCCTTCATACTACCTCTACCTCCCTTGCAGCTTGTGATGTAATTACATAGTAGCTTTGGTTCGTACTTATAAAGAATCCTAAATCTCCTGCAGCATATGATGCTCTTGTGTACTCGAGAAGAACCAAAAGTGACAGAATGGAACACAGAATATAAAACAAAAGGAACGTCAGTGGAAAAAGGAAAGAAAGACTAGGAAAGAATACGAGACAAAAAATAAAAATAAAAAGACACTGCTAAAATTACAGGTCAAACACAAGGCACTTTTGTTCAGGCCGCTCCGCCTTACTTGTCCTTGACTCCTACTTCTCCTGTTGCCTTACTGTTGTTAAATAACCAAGAAAGGGGAAGTAAGTACAATAGGGGCTAATAAAACAGGGAAAGTAAGGAAAGAATGAAAACTAAAGCAGAAGAGGAAAACAAGAACTGGAAAAAGACTGAGAAAGGAAAGACAGATATTTGACTAACAAAAGTGGAATAAATAAAAAGGTAACGAGGAAGAGAGGAAGAATGAAAACGAGTACGAAAAAACAGAGGGAAATAAAGATAAGGAGATTCAATGTCGAGGTGAAGGTTTGAACCAGATTCAGATGTAGTCGAGTCTCAGGCCGCTCCACCTTACTTCACCTGGCTTCCTACCTCTCTTGTAGCTTGTGATCATGCATTATAATGCCCAGATCTAAGAAGCTAATGATGATGATGATGATGATGTTGATGATGGTTTTGGTGGTGATAATGGTTAAACTGATATAGATTAGGATTGGTGAGATGTTAATTGTATAGATATTGATGATTATTATGATGATGATGATGATGATGGTGTAGTTGTGGTGGTGTAGTGGTGGTGATGTTGTTGGTGGTGATAGTGATAATCAACAGCTTAGTACTGACAATGATAACCTTACTTCATCTCCTTTCTTACCTATCTGTTAGCTTGTGATGCTGTAATATAGTGGACAATGAAGGAAGGACGAAAGAAAGTAACGCACTAATGATGAATGGAAATGAGAAAGAAAGGAACAGTACGAACAAAACGGAAATGAAATGAAATGAAAAGTCAGAGTTAATAAGGAAAATATCAACTAAAGGTAGAGAGAAAGGGAAAAGTAAAACAAAACACGCAGTGAGAGAAAAATAGAAGAAAAATGAAAAAAACTATTTGATGAATACGTACAAAAAGTTTTTAATTTGTTTTCTGTGTCTTACTACAACGAGAGAATGGGATAATATATATATATATATATATATATATATATATATATATATATATATATATATATATATATATATATATATATATAAGCAATTCTGTATAGGCGAAAAGGGAAAGAAAAAGAAAAAGTCTATAAATAAGAAAGTATATTAAAGGAACCTTCGCCCGATCAGGGTCGAGCTCCAGATACGTTCAGTTGAGTCCCAGGCCGCTCGACCTTACTTCACCGTGGCTCCTACTTCCCTTGCCGCTTTATTGTTGTAATGTAGTGGAGAAAAGGAAAGAAACGGGAAAGAACAGAGGGAACAATGAAAGAAGAAAAATACTGATGAAATGAAATAGGGAAAGAAAGGTGAAAAGAGAGACGAATGGGCATAAAACTATGAAAGGTACAAAGATATGGATAATTTGATAGAAAGAAGAATAGGAAAATAAGGATGAAACAATCTTGAAAAACAAAAGTAATTAAGGAATGTGGGAAGGTAAGAAAATGAGGTATAGATGGTAAAGGTGGATAATGATGAAAATGATGAAGTGAGACGGTATTCGTGATTGTGATGATGATGATGATGATGATCATGATGTAGGTCAGTGTTCATGACAGTAACCTTACTGCATTTCACATCCGACCTCTTATAACCTGTGCTCCTGTAATATAAAGGAGGGAGAAAGGAGGAAGAAAGAAAAAAAATCGGAGATAAAAAGAATTAGGCAAAAAGGACAAGGGAATGAAAACAACATAGAAGAAAGGACCAAAAAAAAAAAGGAAAAAAGAACAAAAAAATAACAAGAAAATCACATAAACACGCGATTCACACACACACACACACACACACACACACACACACACACACACACACACACACACACACACTGGGACATTCACAACACTAACAACAATATTATAACCACTCTCTCAAAACAAGTGTTTGTAGAGACATAGTTACATAGACAGATAGACAGATGGAAAGACAGATAGCCAGATAGATAAAGTGAGAAAAGAAGCGAGTTCCCGAAGACAAAGCTGGAACTCAGTACACCTGTAGTTGAGTCTCAGGCCGCTCCAGCTTACTTATCTCGCCTCCAACCTCTCTTCTAGCTTGTGATGCTGTAGCTAATGGTTGTGGTGCTGAAGGACAGGTGACGTTGATGATGATGATGATGATGATAATGATAATGATTATTATGATGATGATGTTTAAGGATAAATTTTGTAATAATAACTTTTACAGTGATAAAAATGATGGTGATGGTATTCATGAAAATAATGAGAACAACTGATGATGAAGATCCATGATGTATATCTGAGTATAATGGTGATGATAAAGGTAATGTTGGTTAGTTTTAATGACATCCTAGTTTCATCCCACCTCTTTGGTAGCTTATGATGATGTGCACAGGAGTACATAGGAAGTACAGATACAGTAGGCCTATTGGCCCATAACCAGTGTTGTACGTACTACTGGCTCAAAGTAATGGCACTATCGCTACCACTACTTGCATCATAATGTACTGTCACTTCCACTACAGCTACCTTTTTACAAAACTAGTCCACTAGCGCTACTCTAGTGGCTAGCGCTACTTTAAATACAAATAGATTTATTCAGATAATATTTGTGCAATAATTGTATAGCGGTACTTGGTACTGATGCTTATATCAGAAAGCACATCCCTGATGCAACTTAGGGCTTTCATTTACTCAAACTTAATCAACACATTTATTGTATATTAATTGCATTCACAAAAAATACACGCACATTAAAAATAAATAATCCTCGTGTAATAACAAATTAGTTTCTTCATGAGCAAATCTAAATTGACCGAGTTAAATAGGCAACATATCAGGGATATATGTAACATCCGCAACCGTATCCGCATCCGTACAGCATCCGGTTTAAAATAGAAATCCACATCCGCTTCTACGTTTTGACTAAACTCAACATCCGCATCTGCATCCGCATCTGTACCTGCTGAAAGAGGATGTTGCCCATGTTTACAACTGTGTTAATACTTAGATTTGTCAATCTCTCTCTCTCTCTCTCTCTCTCTCTCTCTCTCTCTCTCAAAGTAAAAAATTGTGGAAACATTGAAAAGTTTATTTTCTTTTCGTTAAACAAATTATTTTGTGAAGTAAGAAAGAAAGAGAAAGAAAAAAGAAATAAAGAATGGTAGAAATAAAAGCTGGAAAGAAAAGACTGAAAAGAACAGAGAAAAAAAAATGAAGAGTGGGAGAAAGTTGAAAGAATAGGAAGTATAAACACAGAAGAAAAGAATATGGTAGCGAAAGAAATAGGGAGAAGGAAAAAGTTGAACAAGAAATAAACTGAAAGGGGATGCATTAAAAGGAAAAAAACAAACAAACAAAGGAAAAGGAGGGGCGACTGTTCAAGGTGTGAACTCGGTACACCTGTAGTAGAGTCTCAGGCCGCTCCACCTTACTTCATCTTCCCTCCTGCATTTCTTGTGGCTTGTGATGCTAATGTAGCTAATGATGCTGGTGTTGATTGTGATGGTGATGATGAGGATGGTGATGATGATGATGATGATGGTGAGGTTAGTAGTGGTGAAAGTGTTGGTGATTGTGATATAGGTGAGTGTTGATGATGATCACTGTTTTGGATGGTGGTGGTGGTGGTGATGGTACTGATGATGATGGTGATGTATATTAAGTTAGTAGTGATGATAATAACCTTATTTGATCTAATCTCCTGCTTTGCCCGTAGATCTTTATGTAATGAGGAAAGAAAGGAGTGAGGAAGACAAAGAATATAACCGGAAAAAGATAGTCAGTGAAGAAGAAATGACAAAATTTAAAAAGAAAAGAAATACGAAAATAATGAAAAGGATAAACAATCATACATGCAAAAAATGAAAGTAAGAAGAAAATGGGATAAAATAAAGATCGAAAAAAGAAAGGAACAGAAATTAAGCAACGAGAAAGAAAGAAGGAAAGAACAGGAAGAAGGGATAAAAAGGAATATAACAATTATACCCGGAAAAAGAAAGACACGGAAATGAGAGAGAGACAGAAAGAGAGAGAGAGAGAGGTAGCATCAATGAACCCCGGTATCGTATGCACAGAGTGACTTATGCTGGAAGTTACTGTTCCCTTCTCTTTAGCCTAAATTAACCTAATCTAACCAAACCTAAACCAACCTTAACCTAACCTAACCTTATCCTAGAGGACCTAGATCAACCTAACCTAAATAAACTTAAACTAAACTAACCTTAACTCACGAAATGACTGATCTCACAATCTCCCTGTAACATACAGTCGTGGCCATAAATAATCACCTATCCTCAGGCAGCCCGTGCCTTAGGCTGGCTCCTTTATGCGCGGCAAGTCACACTAGAGTAAGAAGGGCTGAGAGGGAGAGGCCAAAGAGAGAGAAAGGAAAGTGGGTGGGGGGACGAGTGATGGTACGAAGGTGAAGTGAAGAAGGGGAGGGAGGGATGGTAGAGGAGGGAGAATGAAATGCGAAGTTTTGGTCACATAATTTGTCTGTTTTCTTTCATTCAAGGCATGATATACAGGAATTAATATTCGGTAGGAAATGCTGCATTACACCTTGTATATTACATGTAATGGTAGGGGACGTTTCTTATATAAACATTACGGAAGTCAAAGCCATCCAGATTCCATTCCGCGTCCGAAGTCAAAAAACACGGATAAACACAAATATCTGCCTCTGCACTAATGTGTGATCTGTCACGTCAGTATATTTCTCTCGCTAGCTAGCCCTTAATAGTACCACCTATCTAAAATTTATCTGACGCCGCTATACCAGGTGTAATGCAGCATTATGTACCGAATAGTAACTCCTTTATATCATGCCCTGAACGAAAGAAAGCAGACCACCACTTAGCATATTCTCCCTCTCCTAAATACTCTCCCTCACTCCAGCCCTGAACCATCACTCTTTTCCTCACCCACCTTCCCTTCTCTCCCTCTCAGCCCCTCTTACTCCAGTGTGACTTACCGCGCATAAAGGAGCCAGCCTGAGGAACGGGGTACCGAAGGATAGGTGCTTATTTATGACCACGATTGTATATATATATATATATATATATATATATATATATATATATATATATATATATATATATATATATATATATATATATATATATATATATATCGACCTATAGTTACCTATAGGTCGGAAAGACATCCAACTATCTTCCTGACACATGTATTTCATAAAATGTTGTTGATAAACGACACGATACTTGACATAACATGCAGATACTTTCAACACAGCAGCTAACAGGGCAGTCGGTGCATACGCACTGAGCGGGACGGTAACTTTCAGCATAAGTCACTCCTTGCATACGACACCGGGTCCAACTCGAGACACCTTTGTTAGTGTCTCAGCCGCTGCACCTTACTTCACCTTGGCTCCGAATTTTCTATTTATTTGATTGTTTTCGTATGGTTAAGAAAGGCAAAACTATGACAGCAGAAAGAAAAATGGCAAAAATGAAGAGTAGAAAGAAAGAAGGAATTAGAAGGGAGAAGGCAAAGAAAAATGATGAAATAAAGAGAGAGCAAATGAAAAACAGAGAGAAGAACAAACATGAAACAAAATGCGAATTAAAGGCGAGAAGGAGAGAAATAAAAATGATAATAAAGAAATTTAGGTGCCATATAAATAGAAATAGTGTTATCACTTTCATCTCGCCTTCTACCTCTCATGAGGATTGTGATGCCATAAATTAATGGACAAGAAAAAGTACAAAGACCGGGAGAGAAAAGGAAACAATACAGGGAGATGATGAAATGAGAGAATTAATCAAGTAAATGCCAAACAATGGGCGATAGAAAGCAGAAAGCAAAAAGGAACTGGAGTTGAATAAGATATAAAGAGAAAGGAATAAAGAAGAAAGGAGAAAGAAAGCGAGAAAATGAAAGAGAACAAAACAAAGGACAACAAGGAAAAAGAGCATAGAAGGACCAATGTAGAAAGGAAAACAAAAAGGAAATGAGGAGAAAAAAAAAAAAAAGGAGCCTAACCGGAAGACCGGGTCGAACTCGGGACACCTTTATCATAGTCCCAGGCCGGTCCACCTTACTTCACCTTGGCTCCTACGTCTCTTGTTGTTGTATCGCTGTAATATAGTGAAGAAAGGAAGGTGATAGAAAGACAAGGAGAGTAATGGACAAAGGAGAAAAAAAAAAAAAAAGGCAGAATGAATGAAAGGGAGATGGGAAGAAGAAAAAGAAAGGGAAACGACAAATGAAAAAGGAAGAAGTAGCGAAAGAAAATGAGCACTGTAAAAAGTAGGAAGAAAAGGAAGACGAAATGAAAGAAAGCCTGGAATAAAGGAGAAATGAAGGACGAAAGAGCGAGAGAAAAAAAGTATAAATGGTAAATGTGTTAAATCAGTACACGTGTAGTAAAGTCCCAGGCCGTTCCACATTACTTGATCTCGTCTTCTACCAATCTTGTAGTTTGTAATGCTGTAATGTAGTGATGATTGTGATGTGAAGTAGTTCAGTTTGTTGGTGGTAATGATGATGATGATGATGATGATGATGATGATGGCGCTGGTGTTGGTGGCGTTAGTATTGCAGAAGATGACTGAGGTGAATTTTGATGATGGTAATGATAATTGTATAAAATGATGATGATCATGATGATGTTGATGTTTATAGTGGTGGAAAAGGAAGTTATGTTGTTGTTCTTAGTGGTGGTGATGGTGGTAATGGTGAAGATAATGATGACATACAGTAAGTCATAATTGATGGTAATAACGTTACTTCATCTCACTTCCTGCATTGTTTGTAGCTTCTGATGTATTGTGAGTGAGAAAGAAAGTAGGAAGGAAATGAAAGAAATGAAAAAAAAAAAATAGGACTGAGAAAAAGCGAAATAACAGAAAAAGAAAATGCAGTCAGAAGGCAAAAAAAAAAAAAAAAAAAATATATAAATATATATATATAAAAATATATATATATAAATATATATATATATATATATATATATAATTGAGAGAATAAAAAATAGAAAGGTGAAATGATAAAAATATGTAAGACAGGGACAAGGAAAAAAGGAAAGAAAAGGAGATCGACGAAGGCAATGGAAACAAGAGACGAAGGAGACTAGACGGAAAAAGTAAGGACAAGAGAATGAAAAATACAGGATTTTGGGAAGAAAAGTAAAAAGAAACCCTGACTGAGCTGAGGTTCTGATTCCCGACGCCTTTATTTGAATCCCAGGAAGTTCCCCCTGGAAATAAAGCAACAATTGAAATAAAGTAGAGGGAAAGAAAGAAAGGTAGGGGAAAAAGAGAATATGAATCATAAACGGTAAGCTGTTACCTTACTTCATCTTGCCTCCTGCCTCCACTGTAGCTTATGATACGGTAATGGAGAAAATAGAAAGGGGGAAGGAAAATTAGTAAAGGTAACCCACAAGGAGTAGATAGGAAAAGAAATGAAAAGGGAAGAGAAGGAAGTACAGGAAAACATAGATAAAGAAATAAGAAAGGCGGGAAAAAGATATCGAGCACTGTATAGACAGAACGCGAATGAAAGAAATGAGAAAATAAAGAAAATGACATTGACAAAAATAAATAGATGAATACAAGGAAGGAGAAAAATATGAGTAAAAAGAGAAGAGATAATGGGAGATGGAAAAAAGAAATGATAATAAACTGGGATGAAGAGAAGATAATAAACGCGAAAGGATTAAGAAATTAGGATGGGGACTGAGACAAAGGAAAGAGTGAACGAGAGAACAGAAAAAGGGACAAAAGAAGAAAATTAGAAGTTTAAAAAAAATGGATGGATACAAAATACAAATAAAAAGAAGCCGTCGTGTGACTGAGGGTCGAACTGGAGAAACCTTTGTTAGAATCTCAGGCCGCTCCACCTTACTTCACCTTGGCTCCTACTTGTCTTGTTGCTTTATTGATGAAATATAGTAATGAAAGGAAGGAGAGAGAGAGAGAGAGAGAGAGAGAGAGAGAGAGAGAGAGAGAGAGAGAGACCTTAAGTAAAAAGGAGTCAGTACTGAGGTGGTACTTATACAGGATCTTAACTCTCTTGCTGCTTCTGATGTTCTTATGTAGTAGAGAAGAACGAAAAGTGGCAAACTGAAAGATAGAATAGGAAACAAAAGGAGCGTCAGTGGAAAAAGGAAGAAAAACTAGGAAAGATAAGCGAGACAAAAAATATAAATACAAAGGAACCGTCATGATTACAGGTCGAACGCAAGACACTTTTGTTGGATTCTCAGGCCGCTCCACCTTACTTCACCTGGACTCCTACCACTCCTGTTGCCTTTTTGCTGTTATATAGTTAAGAAAGCGAAAGTAAGTGCAATGAGAATGGGTAAAACAGAGAACGTAAGAAAAGAATGAAACCTGAGGCAGGAAAGGAAAATATAAGAACTGAAAAAAGGTAAGATTGGAGAAACAGATATGTAACGAACAAGAGTGAAATAAATAAAAAGACAACGAAGGAGAAAGGAAGAATGAAAACGAGAACAAAAAATGGAGGGAAATAAAGAAAAGGAGGATCGGTGTGGAGGTGCAGGTTTGAACCGGATTCAGGTGTAGTCGAGTCTCAGGCCGCTCCACCTTACTTCACCTCGCCTCCTACCTCTCTTGTAGCTTGTGATGATGCATTATAATGCCCGATATAAAAAGCTGATGCTGGTTGTGAAGGTGACAATGATGATGATGGTGATGATGGTGAAACTAATACAGATTAGCTTCGGTAAGATGTTAAATTTATGGTTATTAGTGTTGATGATGATGGTGGTGGTAGATGATGATGGTGGTTGTGATGGTGGTGGTGGTAAATGTGATGATGTACAACAGCTTGGTACTGATGATGATAACCTTACTTCATCCCGTCCCTTACCTGTCAGGCAGCTTGTGATGCTGTAATATAGTGGACGGTGATGAATGGAAGAATAAGAGAAAGTAACGAAGTAAGGATGAAAGGAAATTAGAAAAAAAAAAGAAATATTAGAACATAGATCGAAATAATAGGAAAGAGAATGTCTGAGTAAATAGGGAGAATATCATCGATACGAAGATACAAACGACAAGGGAACACAAAGAACCATGGAATGAAAAATGATAAAATTTAGGAAAACACGGAAAAAAATATTAGATTAATAACAATAATACCCTTTTATTATTTTTTTTGTCTACGTCTTTGTTTCTCGTAAAAGAAGAGAATGAGATAAAAAAAAAAATTATAAGGGGTATAGGGGAAAAAAGGAAGATGAAACAAAAATATAAAAAAAAAAATGAAAAAAGCAACAGTCTGAGTTGGGTCGAACTCTAAACACCTTTATTATAGTTCCAGGCAGCTCCACCTTACTTCTCCTTGGCCCCTACTTCCCTTGTTGCTTTATGGCTGTATAATAGTGAAAGGAATGGAAGAGGGGATATATCGAGAAAAAAAAAGCAGGAGCAATAGAAGGGGAAAGTAACAGAAGGAATTACCAGAAGACAGAAATGTGAAAAAGAAAGAAAATGGTAATATATTAGGAAAGAAAAAGAAAGATTGAAAATTTGAAAGAAATTAGAATTGACAGACGAGAATGAAAGGCAAAATGTAGAAGGAACGAAAGAATAGGGGAAAGAACAAGAATGAGGTATAAATGGTTGCAGTGGATAATGATGATGATGATGAGTGAGATGATATTCGTGATGCTGAGGATGATGGTGGTGATGATGATGTAGGCCAGTGTTTATGACACTTCCTACCTCTTGTAGTTTTTGCTCCTGTAATAAAACTCGCTTAAAGGCCATCTTCGGGGGCCTGGCGTTCGATGGCAAAAGCCCTGAAATGAAGTATAACTTGGGAACTGGTGGCCCGATTGGACTGGGAATTGTTTTCGTCTTTAAGATAGAGCATCTTAATTGTACCTAGCTAAAACAAAAATTGCGCTTCATGTGCCGGTTTTTACTATGTTACGGTAACTTTAATGCCCGAAAAGAAAGTGATTCGCCTAAATCCCGCCTTCGGCGGCCTTCGATCAAACTCAAAAGGCATGAAATGAGTCATAACTGGAACCGGTGGCCCGATTGGACTGGAAATTGTTTTTTTTCTTGAAGTTAGAACTTTTCAACGGTACCTTGCTCTAACAAAAATTGCACTACAATGCGCCGTTTTTGCTGAGTTACAGTATGCAACGGAGAAACCAACAAACCAACAAACATACAGAAACCGGATCATTATAATAAAGATGATGGAAGAAAGAAGCAAGAAGTAAGAAAAATGGGAATAATCATATATTTATCAATATAGAAAGAAAGAAATACAAGGCAAAGGAACAATGACTTAATCCATAAAATAAATGCCAGAGAATCTGAGATAGCAAGAAGAAAAGAGGGATTGAAAACAACATGAAAAGAAAGGAGAAAGAAAGAGGAAAAGAGGAGAAAGAACGAAGAATATGATCACGAGAAACACACTCTCTCTCTCTCTCTCTCTCTCTCTCATTAATCCTTGGTACGGCCTTGCTTAGACCCTTCACTCCTATGACGTATTTATAGAGCCTGGAGCATCTCGGGCAGTGGCTCTAACCATCACCAGCTAACGATTTTTGTATGCCAGATGTTACACTACCGTAGACCTGAAACACGAGTGAACAACACCACACTACACCACACCACATCACACCACATCACAGAGCACATTAATAGTCTCCCATAACAGTACAGCACATGAATATATCACCATACAAACTCAGCCTCCCACACCACCACACACCAAGGGCATTAACCGAGGGGCCCTGTAACTCCGGCATCTAGTATTTTTGTGCTTGTATACTTCGATCGTGCTGCCTCCAGGTTATTTTACTTGGTTTGGGAGAGAGGTTTCAAACTAGATACGTTCATTATAGCCTTTATCTATACCTTCACTGCGAGAGGATTCGCCAAAGCTTAGTAACATCGCCAGGAGGTAGCATTTTATTCAAGCTAAAACACGACGATTTCCTTCTGATGAGGGCCCTCGTAAAAGCGAACGATTATGAAACATTTTCGTTAACTCCTGCTCTAATAACGATACAGTTAGATTTCTTTTTTGAAGTCTTCTGCTGACGATTTGGTGTCACTGAGACAAATCGTATCAGTCAATGGGTTATTAAACATTTTGCCTCCTTACCTCCCCTTATCCACACAGAGGTTAAGATACGAATAAATGTGTGTGTGTGGAAGAGTATTTTGGTGTGTCGTCCTGTCTTGGCCACCCCCCGATAGAGGAGAAACAGCCTTGGTATATAGATAGATAGACCTCTGTTTATATCAACAATATGGGGAAAGCTGTGTATATCTTTTCCCTCAGGTGTTTACATCCATCACAACACTGCCGCTGCGTGCATCCTCTCCCACTGTTAGAGGGTGACTGACGTGATTCGTAGTTTCAACAGTTCAACTTTCGCTGGGGTGCCTTTACTGCAGGAGTGAGAGAATTACCCGAAAAGCCACGTACTAAGTATATAATGTTTGTCTGTGTTGTATTTTAACTATATTGAAACCTCACCTTAACTTCTTCAGTACGATGGCCTCCGTTTATGCTATTCTTGGTACCCTCATGTGATTTTGTTTACATGAGGAAAGACTTACTGATCTTGAAAATACTGTTGTGGCTTTCATTTACTCGTGTCCTAATAAAATGGGTACTATCCCAGCCAAATACAATCGTCTTGCAGGAATAACGATATGTCAATGAAACAAATAATGTAACGCAAGGGACTGAAAGGAAATATCTTTGAATACTGTTATAATTATCTTATCCCTTTAGGTCTGCTGGTCACACATCAAAGCCTCCACTACGATTACGTCATATTTGTAGTAATCCTGCCATCAGTGCTGTAGGCCCTGGAAAAAGAAAAAAATGCGCCTTTGGTTCATCGGACATTGGATTAATTCTTTATTTTCCTTGTTTTATACTCACAGACTTACCACACCCTTTGACAGTAGCTGCCTAACATTGGCCAACCGGTCCATTATGATGATGATCATGCTGATGATACCATCGTAAAATTGGTATGTCCTTCATTCCTTAAAATCGTCACACAAACACTTGTACTGTATTCCATATTTTATTTCATTCCATAGTTTATTTTATTATGATATGGTTAAGAATGGCAAAACAGAGAAAAGATAAAGGAAAAGAGGCGAAACAGACAGACAATACAAAAATTATCTGCAGAAGGAACGGAGAAATATAAATGTCAATAAGAAAGGGGAGCGGACGAAAGAAAGAGGCCAGCTGAGACAGAGAGAGAGAAGAAAAGGAGAACAAGACTGAAACAAAACTTGAAATAAAGGAGGGAGAGAATACATAAAATGAAATAAAGAAACTGATGTGCGAAGTAAAAAGTAAAAAAAAAAAAAAAAAAGAGAGAATTAATTAATCACCAAGAATGGGCGATAGAAAGAAGAAAAGAGGAAAGAAGGATGAAAAGAATACAAAGAGGAGAAAGGAATAAAGAGGAAAGGAGAGAACAAAAGAAAGGAAAACGAGATAATAAAACATAAAAGTGAAAATGTAGAAAGGGAAATAAAAAAGAATATAAACAAAGGAACCATACTGGTTGACAGCGTCGAACACAGGACACCTTTATCAGAGTCCCAAGCCGCTCCACCTTACTTCACCTCAGCTCCTACGTCTCTTGTTGTTGTATCGCGGTAATGTAGTAAAGATAGGAAGCAGAAAGAAAAAGACAAGCGGAATAAAAAGGAAAGGAGAAAATCACAAAGCAAAAAAGCAGGAAAGAATGGAATGGAAATTGGAAGTAGGAAAAGAAACTGAAACGACAACTGAAAAAGAATGAAAGAGAAAGAAAATGGGAAATGTAGGAAAAAGGAAGAAAAAGAGGATGGAATGAAAGGAAGAGTGAAAAAAAGAGAAGGAATGGACGAAAAGGAGGGATAAAAAAATAAGGTACAAATGGTAAAGATGTTAAATCAGTACACGGTAGTAGAGTCCCAGGCCGCTACACTTTATCTCGCATCCTACCTCTCTTGTGTACCTTGTAATGCTGTAATAGTTATGATTTTGATGCAATATAGTTGACTTTGGTGGTGGTAATGAAGATAATGATTACGGTGGTGTGGTGGCGTTAGTATTAGTGAAGATGATTTAGCTGAATTTTCATGATGATAGTGATAACTGTTGAGATGATGATGATGATGATGATCTTTATAGTGGTGGAAAAAGGAGTTGTGCTGTTGTTGTTGGTGGTGGTGATTATAGTAATGATAATTATACAGTAAGTCATTATTAACGGTTATAACGTTACTTCATCTCACGTCCTGCATTTCTTGTAGCTTCTGATATATTATTATGGAGAAATAAAGTAGGAAGGAAAAGAAAGTAGCTAAAAGGATAGAAGTGAGAATCCGCGAAATAACAGAAAAAAAAATTAGTAGATTCAGAAGGCAAATTTGACAAATTAATAAAAATGAGAAAAAATGGGAGACATACAGGAGACAGTAAAAAGGAAATGATTGTTAAAAATAGAAAGGGGAGAGGGAGAAAATATGAAATACATGAATGAGAAAAAAAAGGAAGGAAAAAAATATCGACGAAGGAAATGAAAACAAGAGACGAAAGAGACTGAATGGAAAAACTAAGGACATGAGAATGAAAAATAAAGGATTTCAGGAAGTAGAGTAAAAAGGAACCCTGACTGAGCTGAGGTTCTGACTCCAGACGCCTTTATTAGAATCCCAGGACGTTCTCCCTGCATCACTCCTACTTCTCTTGTTGTTTTGTTGCTGTAATATAATGAAGAAAGATAGCAGAAAGGAACAAAACAATGGTGGGAGTAAGAAGATGAGGAAAAGTAATGAAAGAAAGAACGCAAAGAGGCAGTGAATGCAACTGGTAGAGGAATGGGGGAAAAAACGAAAGGACATGACAAGAGGAAGAAAGGGGAAACAGAAATAAATTGAGAAAACTGGAAGACAGAACAGGAATGAAGCAACATATGAAAAAGAGGAGAGAATGAATGAAAAGTATTAATAAAAAAAGAAGAAGCATAAATGGTAAGGTGTTAACTCGGTTCACCTATACTAGAGTCCCAGGCCGCTCCATCATACTTCACCTTCTCTCCTACCTCCACTGTAGCTCATGATACGGTAATCAAGAAAGATAGAAAGGGGGAAAAAAAATAAGTAAAGGTAACCTAAAAGGAGAAGACAGGAAAAAATGAAAAAAGAAAAGACAAATATGCCAGAAAAAGTAGATAAAGAAATACGAAAAGCAGGAAAGAATGAAAATGAGCACTGCAATGACAAAGCGAATGACAGAAATGAAAGAAGAAAGAAAGAAAAAGATTTAGAAAAATTATGAGATGAATACAATAAAGATGAAAAATGTGAGTTAAAAAGAGGATAGACAATAGGAGATGGAAGAGAGAAATTATAAGTAAATGGGATGAAGAGAAGATAATAGAGGCAGAGGGATTAAAAATTAGGATGGGGACAGAGAGAAAGGAAAAAATTAAGGATAAAACAGAAAACAGGACAAAAGAAAGAACATTAAAGATTAAAAAAAAAGAGTGGATTGATGAAAAATAAAAATAAAAAGAAGCCTGCATGAAGGAGTGGGTCGAACTGGAGAAACCTTTGTTAGAATCTCAGGCCGCTCCACCTCACCTCACCTTGGCTCCTACTTGTCTTGTTGCTTTATTGCTGTAATATAGTAAAAACAAAGGGAAGACAGAGAGAGAGAGAGAGAGAGAGAGAGAGAGAGAGAGAGAGAGAAGTACATTTCAAAGAAGTTTTGAATGCAGGAAGAAAAAGCTTAGAGAGAGAGAGAAAGAAAGAGAATCTCAGCTGATAGCATGAATTCGGTACACCTGTAGTAGAGTCCCAGGCCGCTCCATCATGCTTTATCTCGCCTCCTACCTCTCCTGTAGCTTGTGATGCTGGAAGGTAATGAACAAATACAGGAAAGAATGAGGTAGGAAAAGAAAGAAAATGAATGAGAGGAATTAGAAAAGAAAAAAAATGAGACTGAATAATTGAGTGAACGGATACAAAGAACAAGAAAATGGGAGCAAAGAAGAGAATAGACCATAGGAAATGGAAAAGATAAATTATAAGAAACATGGATGTACAGAAGATAATAATTGCGACAGGATTAAGAAATAAGAAAGGGAAAACAAGAAAGATGAAAGAAAGAATGAAGAACAAAAATGGATAAAGAATGAAAATTGAAATGAAATGGTAAAGTGAAAAAAATTATAAAATATCAAGCGGTGCCAGGCACAACAAGCCTCGCCCGACAGCAGTTATTTTATTGTTATTAAATACTGACTCGTTTCTGCCATTTAGCATCAGTGCACAATTAAAGTCTAACGTAATGGCACAAATGTTTAAAGTTACGCCATCAGAATATCCGTGATCTTGCGTTTGACCTTTCGAGATCACTCAAGGTCAAAGGTCAGGCTGTCAAACGAGAACTCATATGAGACTTCCTATATCTTGTATTAGTAACTATCTCTATCTCCAACGAGTTTTGAGTTATAGCCCCCTGAATATGCGAGACCTTGAGTTTGACGTTTCAAGGTCATTTACGGTCAAAAGTCAAGGTACCAATTAAAAACCCATATGGGAATTCCTCTCTTTTGATAAAAGTAAATATATCTCTAACGTCATCCAATTTCGAGTTAAAACCACTTGAATATCCGTGAGCTTGAGTTTGACCTTTCAAGGTCATTGAAGATCAAAGGTAATAGTACCAAATGAAAGCCCATATTACGAGTTCCTGTATGTTCCTAATAGTAAATATCTCTATCTTCAACCGTTTTCAAGTTATTGCCTTCTGAAAATCCGTGACCTCGATTTTGACCATTCAGGGTCACTCGATTACCTTCAAAATTTAATCACTTTCTTTGAGGACCAGAGCCCACATATCCTAAAAGTTTCATGTAATTTCATGCAGCCGTTTTTCAATTATGTTGCTAAAAACAAAGAAACAAAAGTAGGAAAAACAAACAAACAAACTCTACCAAAGGCAATACCTCGCTCGGACGGAAAGAAGCCTGTGAGAGGACTACGGGTCGAGCTGGAGAAACCTCTGTTAAAACTCGGGCCGCTCCACCTTACTTCACCTTGGCTCCTACTTGTCCTGTTGTTTTATCCCTGTAATATAAAGAGAGAGAGAGAGAGAGAGAGAGACAGACAGACAGACAGACAGACAGACAGACAAAGAGAAGAAGGTGAAAGAAACGTAAAAAACTTAAAGGAATAATAAAACAATAGAATATGAAAAACAGGAGACTAAAAGAAAAACGCTGAGAGAAAAGGAAGTAAACGAAAGACCGAAGCTGAGAATGAAGGACATGACTAAACCAAAGTTAACTACAGAGGAAGGAGATAAAAAACAGCATAAAGAACTTAAAGACTAAAGAGTCATGGTGTTAAGTGGGTACAGGTGTAGTAGAGTAGCAGGCCGCTCCACCTTGCTACATCACGCCTCCTACTCTTTATGGTGATGCTGAGTATGATGGTACTGATGAGGGTGATGCAGGTCAGTTCTGATGATAACCCAACTTCATCACGCCTCCTACATCTTTTATAGCTTGTGAGACAATACAGGAGTACGTAGCAGCACACAGCAAGTACAGATAACAGGAGGCCTATTGGCCCATAACAAGGTTATCTGTTAGCGAAGCAACTGATTCGAAAGATACAACAAACGTGTACGAGAAAAGGAGAGAAACGACGAAGGCTCTCCTTCCCTACCCCCCACAGCCTCCGGATAACGACAGGAAAAAAGACAAAAATAACGATATGATTGTTGGTGACAACAAAGAAGTATTTTTCATAATTAAAAAAAAAAAATAATAGCAAATTTTATGGTGCATACAAAATCTGATCTATAATTCTTAAAATAGGAACCTATAAAATCGCAGCGATTTCTTATATATAAGTACGGCAAAGTTTTGTATTGGTATTAATGTTAATTTGATTGAAAACGTTAAGAAAAATAGTTGGGGATAGTTTGACCACGTGGTGAGGATGGAGAATGAAAAACTGACTAGAAGAGAGTATGTGACTGAGGTGGAAGGGGAGACCAGCAGGGGAAGACTAAGGATAACATGAAGGGTAATAAGTAGAATAATGTATGAGAGAAGGTGATGTCAGTTGGAGAAAGGGCCGCCAAACAGTAGGGGACAGGGCGACATGGACGAGGAGGCCTACAAAAGGTACAGTACTGGCGTCAACCCACCCCTGAATCTCGTCTCATTTATGTTTATGTACGGAATCATGTCAAGTGTGTTCTTCGCTATACTAAGAATAATTTCATTCGTACTAAATGCTCTGAACTCTCTTGACCCAAATTCTTCTTGCTCCTTCAGACGCCTTCACAAAAACCCTTCTAATAATTTTGCTTTATCCCTCTTCCCTCATATTCATATTTTTCAAGCCGTATAAGAACTCTTAGATCTATTCGTCCTTTTCTTTCATTAGTGAGATGTTAAAACCTGGGATATCACAAAAACGAAATAAAAGAAGAGAAAATTGAAGTAACTATAGAAAGCTCAAAGGCGGGAATGAAGGAAGAAGAAGAAGAAGAAGAAAAAGAAGGGGGGAGAGAGAGAGAGAGAGAGAGAGAGAGAGAGAGACGACCAAATGGAAACGGAGAGAAGAGAGAGAACAGAGACCAGGAGACAGAAAGAAATGGTGATGGAAAAGAAGTAGCAGAAGGCAAGTCAATAAAGGATGGTGAGGGAAAGACAAAAAAATGAATAACGAACAAGAGAGGAAAGGCGAGAAAAAATATGGGAAAATAAGAAAGGCAAAGTAAACAAGGGAAGAACACAAACATATACAGGAGAAAGGTGTTTGGAAAAGGAGTAGGAGGAAAAATCAAAGGTGTGAACTCAATACACCTGTAGTAGAGTGGCAGGTGGGGTGGGCTTACTTCATCTCGCCTCCTACCTCTCTTGCAGCTTGTGTTGTTACATAACAGTGGCTTTTGGGTCGTACTTATAAAGGATCCTATCTCTCTTGCAGCTTGTGATGTAATATAATAGTGGCTTTGGGTCGTACTTATAAAGGATCCCATCTCTCTTGCAGCTTGTGTTGTTACATAACAGTGGCTTTGTGATGTACTTATAAAGGATCCCATCTCTCTTGCAGTTTGTGATGTAATATAATAATGGCTTTGGGTCGTACTTATAAAGGATCCTAATTCTTTTGCAGCTTGTGATGTAATATAATAATGGCTTTGGGTCGTACTTATAAAGGATCCTAATTCTTTTGCAGCTTGTGATGTAATATAATAATGGCTTTGGGTCGTACTTATAAAGGATCCTAATTCTTTTGCAGCTTGTGATGTAATATAATAATGGCTTTGGGTCGTACTTATAAAGGATCCTAATTCTTTTGCAGCTTGTGATGTAATATAATAATGGCTTTGGGTCGTACTTATAAAGGATCCTAATTCTTTTGCAGCTTGTGATGTAATATAATAATGGCTTTGGGTCGTACTTATAAAGGATCCTAATTCTTTTGCAGCTTGTGATGTAATATAATAATGGCTTTGGGTCGTACTTATAAAGGATCCTAATTCTTTTGCAGCTTGTGATGTAATATAATAGTGGCTTTGGTTCGGACTTATAAAGCATCCTAACTCTCCTGCAGCTTGTGATGCTTTTATGTGGAAGAGGAGAAAATAAGGAAAGAAAAACGAGACAAAAAAAATATTCCGGTAAATAAAAAGGAACCGGGAAGATTTCAGATCGGACCCAAGAAATTTTGATGGTTGCTCAGACCGTCCACCTTACTTCTCCTTGACTCCTACTAATCTTGTTGCCTTATTGCTGTTATATAGCTAAGAAAGGGGAAGTAAGTACAACAGGAGTGAATTAAACAGAGATAGTAAAGAAAGAATGGAAACTGCAGCAGAAGGACAAAATAAAATAACTACAAAAGGAATTAAGAAAGGAGAGACAAATACGTAAATAACAAAAGTGAAATAAACAAAAAAGATAACGAAAGAGAAAGATATAATAACGAGAAAGAAAAAACAGAGAGAAATAAAGAAAAGAATGTTCGATGTCGGAGTGAAGGTTTGAACCAGATTCAGGTGTAGTCGAGTCTCAGGCCGCTCCACCTTACTTCACCTCGCCTCCTACCTCTCTTGTAGCTTATGATGATGCAATATAATGCCCAGGTCTAAGAAGCTGATGCTGCTAATGGAGGTGACAGTGATGATGATGGTGAAAATGATGATGATGATGTATTGGTGGTGATGATAGTGAAAGTGATGTAGATTAGTTTTGGTAAGATGTTAGCTTTACGGATATTAATGATGATGATGATGATGGACACAAATTCGTGATATAGGGTAATCTGCCACCAGAGGTCAGGTTAATCGCTCACGTCTACCCCCCCCAACTCCCCCTCCTTACCCCCACCAAAACACTGATTTGTTAGGCGGTTGGATCGGAGCTATGAAGCTTCGCTCACTCTCACGTCTTGCTGCATGTAATGTTACTTTCATTTATCTTACTATTAGGTGTATTATCAAGTGCATAGATCCATCTTCAATTCCATGAGGAGTGATTATATCGAAGTTTTAGCAGATTTCAATACAATGACCTTAATGTATAGGGTCTGGTTTCCAAACAGTTATCCAACGTGTTGTAAGCGATAGACTAAAATCCAAGTAACAGTTAAAAGTTATATGGCCAGGTAAGTCCCTCTCTTGCCTTGTCATGTGGACAGCCACATATACACTCACCTACTTATCCACGTACCCACTCAACCCATCCAACGCAACCCACAGACCTCAACCCTGCCACCCACCCAGCCATATTCGTGGATAGACTCCTGGAGTGAGGTGGCGTGAAAATCCGGCCTCACACTCGGTTTTCTGCTGCTTTCTGGTGGGGCGGGGAGCTGGGTTCTCACTGTAATTGGTTTTTGTTTGCTTCCACTGGTTTCTGGTAGTTGGTTTTTGGTGGGGAAACGTCTCATGTTAAAGTCGAGAGGGAATGAAAACATTCAAACCTCTGTCCTAACCCAGCACACTTCCATAACTTTATTAACTATACAAACATCTACGTAAATTTTAAATAAAATGTTAGTACCATAATGTCATATATCCTTACTAAATTAAGTCATACACACTATTGAAGTCATACATTGCAAAATTACACATGATTCCCAACCCTCCTCTGCCCCCAATCCCTCGCCTCCCCATCCTTCACACTCAGTTACCAGACACATGAGGTCTGGCTGCTGATTTACAGTCACCCGTCTCACACTGGTACTTCGAGATGAGGATAATGCGGAACTTTCCCTGACTGTACCTTGCGATGCTGTAATATAGTGACGATTTTACGTAATATAGTTGAGTTTGGTGGTCGTAATGATGATGATGACGATGATGATTACGGTGGTGGTGGTGGTGTTAGAATTTGTGAAAATGATTCAGGTGAATTTTGAAGATCGATATTTCTATATACCTAGCTTGCTTCCTCCAAAGAAAAGGGGGGTAGCCGAGACAGGACAACACACTCCCAATTTACTCATCCACACACATACATTTGTTCGTATCTTAGCCCCAAAGAGAGAAGAGAGATGGTAATGATGAATTTATAAATGATGATGATGTATATAGCGGTGGAAAAGGGAGATGTGTTGTTGTTGGAGTTGCTGGTGGTGGAGGTGATTGTGGTAGTGGTCGTGATGATATTGATGATATACAGTATGTCATAATTCATGGTAATAGAGTTACTTCTTCTCAATTCCTCTATTTCTTGTAGCTTCAGATGTATTATTAGGGAGAAAGCAAATAGGAAGAAAAAGGAAGAAGTGAAAAAAGATATAAAGGAGAATTAGCGAAATAATAATAAGAAATTAATACAGTCAGAAAGCAAATAAAAATGATGAAAATGGGAAAGACTAGGAGACATAAAGGGGGCAGTAAAATGACTGTAAAATTATAAAGGGGAATTGAATAAAAAATATGAATGACATGAGCACGAAGAAAGGAAAGAATAGGAGATCAACGAAGAGAATGAAAACAAGAGATGGAGACAAAACGGAAAAAGTAAAGAGAAGAAAATGAAAAAATAAGGAAATGAGGAACTGTGAGCTGAGGTTCTGACTCCACACGCCATTATTAGAATCCCAGGGCGTTCCCCCAACATCACTCCTACTTCTCTTGTTGTTTAATTGCTGTAATATAGGGAAAAATGACGACAGAAAGAGATAAAGAAATGGAGTGAGTAAGGTAATGAGAAAAAGAAATGAAAGAAAAATCACGTAGAGACAATCAATGGAAATGAAAAACAAAAAGGGAAAAAAGAAAGGACATGACAAGAGGAAGAAAGGGAAAACATAGAAGTAAACTTAGAAAACTGGCAAAAAAGAACGGGAATGAAGCAACACGTGATATAAAGGAAATGGACAGAGAGAAAGGTAGGAAAACATAAGAAAATGAAGCATGAATGGTACAGTGCTAACTCAGTTCACTTGTACTAGAGTCCCAGGCCGGTCCACATTACTTCATCTCGACTCCTACCTCCACTGTAGGTTATGATACGGTAATAGAGAAAGAAAGAAAGAGGTAAAGAAAACTAGTAAAGGTAAGGTAAAAGATGAAGATAGGAAAGGGAAAAAAACAGCAGACGGAAGTACAGGAAAAAGTAGATAAAGAAATACGAAAGGAAGGAAAGAATGAAAACGAGCACCGTAATGACAGAAAACGAATGAGAGAAATGAGAGAAGAAAATGAGATTGAGAAAAATTATTAGATGAATAAAGTGAAGAAAATAAAACTGAGTAAAGAAGAGAACAGATGCTAGGAGATGGAAAACAGAAATTATAAGAAACTGGGATGAAGCGAAGATAATAAAGGCGAAAGGACTAAGAAATTAGGATGGGAACAGAGAGAAAAGAAAGAGTGAACGAAAGAACAGAAAAAGGGACAAAAGAAGGAAAATTAGAAGTGAAAAAATTAGCGTGGATAAAAAATAAAAATAAAAAGAAGCCTTCGTGGGGGGTGTGGATCGAACTGGAGAAACCTTTGTTAGAATCATAGGCCGCTCCACCTTACTTCACCTTGGCTCCTACTTGTCTTGTTGCTTTATTGTTGTAATATAGTGAAGAAAGGAAGCACACACACACACACACACACACACACACACACACACACACACACACACACACACACACACACACACAGAAATGAGAACAAGAATGAAAGAAAACTTGAAATAAAGGAGAGAGAGAATACATAAAATAAAATTAAGAAACTTATGTGCGATTATAAAGTAAAATAAAGAAAAAGAGAGAATTAATTAATTGCCAAGAATGGGCGATAGAAAAGAAGAAAGACATGAGGAAAGGGGGATGAAAAGAATACAAAGAGGAGAAAAAAATAAAAGGGAAAGGAGAGAACAAAAGAATGGAAAACGAGATGATAACAGAGCAGAAAAATAAAAATGTAGAAATGACTATAAAAAAGAATATTAATAAAGGAACTATAATAGACGTCAGCGTCGAACTCGGGACACCTTTATCAGAGTCACCGGCCGCTCCACCTTACTTCACCTCGGCTTTTACGTCTCTTGTTGTATCGAGGTAATATAGTGAAGGTAGGATGCAATGAGAGAAAGACAAGGAGAATAAAGAGGAAACGAGAAAGTAACAAAGCAAAAAGGCAGGAAAAATTGAAAATGAAATTGGAAGTAGGAAAAGGAACTGAAACGACAAATGAAAAAGAATGAAAGAGAAAGAAAATGGGAAATGTAGAAAGAAGGAAGAAAAGGAGGATGGAATGAAATGAAGAGTGGAAAAAAAAGGAAAAGGAAAGGACGAAAGAGAGGGAGTAAAAAATACGGTATAAATGGTAAATCAGGTAAATCAGTACACCTGTAGTAGAGTCCCAGGCCGCTACATCTTATCTAGCTTCCTACCTCTCTTGTGTACCTTGTAATGCTGTAATATAGTTATGATTTTGATGCAATATAGTTGACTTTGGTGGTGGTAATGAAGATGATGATTACGGTGGTGTGTTGGCGTTACTATTTGTGAAGAATATTTAGGTAAATTTTCATGATGGTAATGATTATTGTTTAAATGATGATGATGATGATGATGTTTATAGTGGTGGAAAAAGGAGTTGTGTTGTTGTTGGTGGTGGTGGTGATGATAATGATGATAAACAGTAAGTCATAATTGACAGTAATAACATTACTTCATCTCACTTCCTGCATTTCTTGTATCTTCTGATATATTATTATGGAGAAATGAAGTGGGAAGGAAAAGAAAGAAGTGAAAAAAGATAGAAATGAGAAACCGCGAAATAACAGAAAAAGAAATTAGTAGATTCAGAAGGCAAATTTGAACAATTAATAAGAACGAGAAAGAATTGGAGACATACAACAGACAGTAATTAGGGAATGATTATAAAAAAATAGAAAGGGAGAAGAGAAAAAAATATGAAAGACATGAGTACGAATAATGGACGTAAAAGGAGCTCGAAGAAGGAAATGAAAACAAAATACGAGTGAGACTAAATGGAAAAAGTAAGGGCAACGGAATGAAAAATAAAAGTAATGAGGAAGAAGTGTAAAATGGAACCCTGACTGAGCTGAGGTTCTGACTCCAGACGCCTTTATTAGAATCCCAGGACGTTCTCCCTACATCACTCCTACTTCTCTTGTTGTTTTATTGTTGGAATATAGTGAAAAAAAAGCAGAAAGAAATAAACAAATAGACTGAGTAAGATAACGAGAAAAATAAATGAAAAAGGAACACGAAAAGACACTGAATGGAAATATAAATGAAAAAGGGAAAAAAGAAAGGACATGATAAGAGGAAGAAAGGCGAAACATAGAAACAAATTGAGGAAACTGGAAGAAAAAAGAACGGAAATAAAGAAACACTTGATATAATGGAGAGGGAAAAAAGAAAAAGTAAGGGAAAAAAAAAAATGAATCACAAATGGTAAGGTGTCCACTCGGTTAATCTGAACTAGAGTCCCAGGCCACTCCACTTTACTTCATCTCGACTCCTACCTCCACTGTAGGTAATGACACGGTAATGGAAAAAGATAGAAAGGGGAAAAGAAAATCAGTAAAGGTAACTGAAAAGGAGATGACAGGGAAAGCAACGAAAAAAGAAAAGACAAAAATACAGGAAAAAGTTGATAAAGGGGTACGAGAGGCAGGAAAGAAGTAAACAAGCACTGCAATGACAGAAAGCGAATGAGAGAAATGAGTGAAGAATGAAAGTGACATTGAGAAAAATTATGAGGGGAATAAACTGAATAAGAAAAATGTGAGTAAAGAAGAGAATAGACAATAGGAGATGGAAAAAAGAAATTATATAAAACTGGGATGAAGAGAAGATAAAGGCGAAAGAATTAAGAAACTGGGATGGGGGAAGAGAGAAAGGAGATAATCAACGAATGAATAGAAAAAGGGAAAAATGAAGGAAAATTAGAAGTTAAAAAAGACTGGGTGAATAAAAAAAACAAAAGAAGCCTTCACTTGAATGTGGGTCGAACTGGAGAAACCTTTGCTCGAAT
The DNA here is from genome assembly GCF_032717465.1 of Coenobita brevimanus. Taxonomy (NCBI): domain Eukaryota; kingdom Metazoa; phylum Arthropoda; class Malacostraca; order Decapoda; family Coenobitidae; genus Coenobita; species Coenobita brevimanus. Next base: position 25,036,561 of record NC_137008.1, on the reverse strand, counting down.
CACAGGCCGCTCCACCTTACTTCACTTTGGCTCCTACTTGTCTTGTTGCTTTGTTGCTGTAATATAGTGAAGAGAGAGAGAGAGAGAGAGAGAGAGAGACTTCGTATAGGTAAAAAGAGAGTCGATACTGAAGCGGTAAACTTAATCTCTTATGCCTTATGTCTACCTGTATATAGATATAGGTAGAAAAGAGATATAGAAATATACAGATAAATATATACAGAAACAATCTATTTATACATCTATAGTCATACGCCAAACTCCCGTAACGGGTGCTCGTTTGTCTTTGAGTTAGTTGTTTTACCGGAAGGGGCGCTAACCCTCAGCCAACACAGTTTTTGACACGTTAGGAGCTCGTATAGGTTTGTTATATGGTTACCACCCAGCGTTGTAAATGGTTTTCTGGATTACAGGAAACTTTGGGCTTGTCTCTCAATATAATACACCTGAAAAGGAAAGAAGTGTAATAGAAAGTGTCAGGAGAGATGGGAGAAATATGAATAGAGGAGGGAGACACAGAAAAAAATTATACAGGAGAAGGGAGTAGAAGGCAGCACTAAATCAAGTGAGTGGATGATGGTTGCCACGACCCACCACAAACACAGAAATAAATTGATATATAATAGGAGGTGGGATAGTGTCCGTTGATTGTCTTGACAGCCCAAAGTCTTGCTTGGTGTCGATCTGTATTATAATTACAAATCATAATAGATAGATAGATAAATAGATAGATAGACAGCCCTATGCGAGCCTGGGAAAAGGAAATGAGCTTGCAAGTTACACTGAGGAAAAGCTGACGACAGATGATGATGCAGTTAGTTGTCAGCAGTCCAACCGTGAACAAAGACCTAGTGACCATACACACACATACACACATACTCACACACAGGCTGCTAGAATTTTCCACTCACAAGGAACACACGTGACACACCCCTGCTACACCAGAATTTAGGAAAGAGAGCTCAGAAGGAGACAAGCCTTAGAACAGGCAGGTCAGAAAAAGGAAGGGCTTGGCAACTTGAGAGAGAGAGAGAGAGAGAGAGAGAGAGAGAGAGAGAGATAGCGGGACTGGACTCTATACTCCGCTCCGTGTGACAGACTTGTTAATATTTCCAAGACAAATAAAAATAGTCCCATACTATTCTTTACCTCTCCTGTCACTACATGACAAATGGGAAGCTACGCCAAGATATAAACACCGCTCGTCCATAAGTCTAATATATATATAACTCAACCAAAAGGAACCACAAAGTCTTTTATGACATTTAGTCATTTTATGACAGATCTATCTCGGTCTTGGCCTCCTGCTTACCACTTCTCCATCTTGTCTCTTATTGTGCATTCTCTTATCATACTCGTCCTTTATTATCTTCTCTTTACTGCATCATATTCTGCTGTACAATCTCTTATTATGATTCATATTATAATTTTCATCATTCTCACTCTCTCCTATACCTTCCCATGTGATACTGTCTTTCTGTTCATTTGATATTGTTTGTTTTACTAACTGCATTATACCCCCCCCTCTCTCTCCTTACTATATTTCCGTCTCTGTGTTATATTCTCTTTATTTCACTTTCTTCACAGGTCTAGTATCCTGTTCCAGCTGCCGCCAAACTATTGTATTCAGTTCAGAGTGAGTCATGGCAGCCTGAGAATCAACGTACATTTTGCTGAGTTGGCTTGGACAACATACTAATGACACGAATATGAGAGAGAGAGAGAGAGAGAGAGAGAGAGAGACTTCTACCTCTCCTGCAGCTTGTGATGCTGGAAAATAATGGAAAAATACAGGAAGAAGCTGAAAGAATGAACCAGGAAAAGAAAGACAATGAATGAAGGAAATGGAAAGAAAGAGAAAAAGATACTGAAAAAATGAGTGGGTGAATACAAGGAAGAAGAAATGTGAGTAGAGGATATAATAGGATATGAAAAATAGAAATTGTAAGGGACTGGGATGAAGGAAATGTAATGAAGGTGAAATGATTAAGAAATGAGGAAGGTGAAAGAGAGAAAAACAGAACGAACGAAAGAATGGACAGAAAAGAGGACAGAGAGAGAAAAGGGAGAAGTAACAAAAATAGGGAATAAATAAATTAAAAAAATAAAAAGAAGCCGATCATCAGAGGTAAGGTCGAACTGGAGAAACCTTTGTTAGAATCTCTGCCCGCTCCACCTTACTTCACCTTGGCTCCTACTTGTCTTGTTCCTTTACTGTTGTTATATAGTGGAGAGAGAGAGAGAGAGAGAGAGAGAGAGAGAGAGAGAGAGAGAGAGAGAGAGAGAGAGAGAGGAGGGGAAGGCAAAAAAGTAAAAGCGTAAGAAGGGGAAAAGTAAGAAAATGAAAAGGAAAAGGGAGAGAAAGGGAAAGAACTGAGAAAGGAAAGCAAAAACCAAAATCCAGAACCAAAACATATCACTTAAAATAATGGGGCAAGAGATAAAGAACAAAATAAAGATGTAAACTTAACTAGAATTATGTTCATGGGACATGAATGGCACGCCTTGGGTTATCAAGAATATTAGCTAATCGCAAAATCAAGAAATGTGAGGTCAAGGTCATCCGGAAGGTCAAGGTCATCAGAGTTTGGCATGGTTGAAATGCTCTCACCAGTATGTATCGGTGTATGAAGTTTAATTAAGGTATTTTAACAGTTACTTCGGAACTAAGCTAAATGCAAAACGGGACGGACGGACAGAAGGACGAAAAGATGGAATGGCGGCAGGACGAATATGACCAGCACTATAGGCCCCGGCTATATACAAGGAGGGGCATAAATATAAAGGATAATGTATTACGTGTAGCAGAGTGGCAGGCCGCTCCACCTTGCTACATCACGCCTCCTACTCTTTATGACGATGCTGAGTATGATGGTACTGATGAGGGTGATGCAGGTCAGTTCTGATGATAACCCAACTTCATCACGCCTCCTACATCTTTTATAGCTTGTGAGACAATACAGGAGTACGTAGCAGCACACAACAAGTACAGATAACAAGAGGCCTATTGGCCCATAACGAGGTTATCTGTTAGGGAAGCAACTGATTCTAAAGATATAACCAACGTATGTGAGAAAATGAGAGAAGAAACGAAGGCTCTTCTTTGCCCACCACACCTTCCGGATAACAGCAGGAAAAAGGCAAAAAATAACATGATTGTTGGAGAGAACAATCCTGTAAATGTGTATACGTACGCAAAAAATAACAGTAAATCCTATCGTGTCTACAATCTCTAATCGATAATTGTTAAAATGGTAACATATAAAACCGCACAATGTATTCATACTTAAGTACAGCAAAGTCTTGTTTTGGTATTGATGGATGTAGCTGAAACCGTGAAGAGAAATTGTCAGAGATGGTTTGACCACGTGAACATGACAGAGAATGGGAATCTGACTAGTAAAGTTATCACTGAGGTGGAGGTGGAGAGTGGGAGGGGAAGGCTAAGGATATGCTGACGAGGAATGGAATGATGTATGAGCGTACGGGGTGTGGGTTGGAGGGAGGTCAACCATGTGACAGATGACAGGGCGACATGGAGGCGATTTGTTTGTCGCCACCCCTTACCGGATTAATGCACCAGGGTATAGACTACTGCGGGTCGAAAAGGAACCAACTTAGGGCTGCCAGGCTGAAACATAGTCAGAATAGTGTTCCTTTACAATGACAATAACATTATGAAAAAAATGTTTCGATATATACGTACCCATTCCAGCAACTTGGATCTAAAACTAAAGTTATTTCTAAAAAAAAAAATTAGAAAATGCTATTTTTTTTCGGATGAACTAAAATGGAATTACTGTGTTACTTTTCAATAAAAAAAAAAAAAAAAATTAAAGTAACAGTTGAAATAAATGTATTCCAATCATATGAAAGGCATTATTTCATGAAAAAGAAAAAGAACAGTAGAAATGGCATGAACAGTTGAACACATCAAAAGTCTAGTTTACTTTCCGCTTCGGGAACAAGCTGCGAGGTCGCTTATATTGGACGAGCATACCATGACGTGATTCATGCCCAAATACTTTACTTGTGGTGGATGTAACGTCCTTAACGCAGCGTTCCACTCCTTGGGAATGACAAGGACACACGTCCAGTACAATGGGTTGGATCCGTCCATTTGTTCCACTCTGTTCTTCAGCAATGAAGGAACTGTGGCAGAAAAAAGCTCTACCACCCCAGTATACTTCGTGGCATCGAAGTTTATCTTCAGTGCCAAATTTTCAAATAGTCTACCTGAGATTTGGTCATCATTCTCATTCATCTGTGCTTGTTTCATCAACTTGATCGTCATCGAGCGTCCACCAACATCTTCATCAGCAACATCCGACAACAGGATGTTCTCTGGATGACAGAAGTAGCTGTTATTGGTAAGCACAGGACGAATGATCACCTGATCCTCCAACGGCAGCTTTTGAAGAGGCTCCATCATGAAGAAGAAATTTTTGGCTCTATCCTGACGCTAGCTGTTGGCTTTCACCCTGAACCACACAGGAGCATAGTAGTTCACAATGAATGAACCGAGACGTTTTACGGTTGGTGATGGTTGCTCCTTTGACATGTAAAGTCGCAGTACGCGATTAGCTTTCGTAAGCCACCTGGCGTGATATAGCGGTCCTGGTTGTGCAGATGGTCCCACACCTTCATTAGCATCTCCACTTGGCAGTTGCACTGCCAAACATACACGGTACAGGTAGCCCTGATCTTTGCTTATATCACTTACAAATCCTTCTGGTAAAATGCAAGTTTTTCCAGCAACACATTCATAACCAACACTGGAAGATCTTTTGGGTCAAATTCAAGCGATTGACCTACTTCTCCTTTGCAGCATCGTGGACCTGTTGTCGAACCATCAACGTCCTCGAAATACCTTCGGAAAATGATTTCAACAAGATGCAACAAACAAACAAGCCACTGCAGTGACATGTAGAGGTGTATGGTATGTAGGAGGACTGCTAGGCCTTGATAGCAGGCTGTGAAGCCTATGCCCAGAGTCGGACACATAAAAAAAAAAAAAAAAAAAAGTGGTCTGCCAAGCTGTTTTGAGCTCACGGATCACTCCATTTCTCTTGCCAGTATTGACATTTGTCCCATCACAGACGATAGCTTGCAACGAATCGGTTGAATCTGTTTCTCGAATGACAGACATGACTTCCTTGGCAATATCTGCTGCTCTTCCACTTTCGGGAGAAACGTGGTCGATGTAAACGACGTCAGGAAAGGCAGCTACTGAGTAGTGATCTTGTTTGTAACCCTTTGTAAATATTATATAGTATGTAAATATAGTATGTAAGTAGTTGTACGTAGAATCCAAGTAGGGCGTCACCGCCCAGTGTTATGTCTACGAGCACTTATATTATGTCTGGGATTTGGGTGAATCATGACTTCCGTAGTCGCACCGCCTCTCTAGCCGGAGGGAGCCGGCGATCAGTAGCTGTCTGTAAGGATCTGGGATTGGACACGGATACTGTCCCCTGTTGTTGTACAAAGATTCAAGACGGTGTTTAATATGTTTTCAGAAAACTAACTCCTACACTTTGTCTTCACCTACGTCTGGCGTCAAGGGGCGTTGACAGCATTAACATTTGGTGGAAAGAAAGTGGGATTAATTCGAATTAAGAGATCCACACAAGGCAGAGACGACATGGGTGCATGCAGATCATCTCAAACGTGCATCAAAATGCATAGTCTTGAAGGAACCACTAAGAGTAACCACATCCTCACAACAAACTCCTACTCAGCCTTCTTCCTCTTCTCTAAATCTTCCTTTTGACATTACTATTCAGCCTTCCCCTACTGTTAATGACTATCGTGCCAAATTGCGTTCTGCCACTAAGTCTCTTGCATAACGTTATCATCTCACACTGTCGTTACCATCTGTATCAATATCACCTCTAAGATCACTTCACTTTATAGGAAAGATGCTGTGTGTCTACGTGCTGACAGTGTTGACTCTGGTTGGGTCTGGATCGGGTGAGGATGATGGTGCCGTACGGCCCGGGTCCTTGGTTGGCGCAGGAGGCGAGGTAATGGTGGTGAAATGTAGTCTCCTTGCGCTACGACCTAGAGCCGCTGGCCGCCGTGTCCATCGCCCTGCCTGACCTTGCACGTCTTCTAGACGACCTGCAGGGACTCCTGTCAGATGTTAAAAGTCGACATCACACTGACACATTTTTGTACCCACTCTACCTACCCATCTGCTGGAAATTAGATTATATTCGTTACCAGTTCAACCATCTTCAAGATTCCTTCCCTCACCAAACGCCTGTGGGTCGCTCACGAGTGAAACGTGGACTTTTTGACCTTGGAAGAGAAATCCTCAGTGGGTTATTTGGTGTAGCGACTACCCGTGAAATTTCTGGATTAAAAAAGGACTTACTTAAAATAGTAAATGCCCTAGAGTCACAACACTAAGTGTTACGTGTTCAACATTCTATGCTGCAACAGATGAGCCACCATTTACATGATGTTACCAATACTGTAAATAATTTTACATTTCTTCTTAAGCGTGAAGTATCAAAGACAAATATCATATCAGAGTTGATGTATGTTAAATTACATGTTGATAATTTGCAGGTTCCTCTGGACTCTCTTGTCTCCCAAGTTTCTAGCCTAATTCGTATTTTAGTCAATGCTGTTGATAGTCATGTGACCCTAGATTTAGTATCTCTCTCTGACCTTCGATCTACCTTGGAATGGGCTCACTCAACCTTCGGCTTGTCTCCTATGATTCCATTTTCCTCTTTAGAACACTACTACCCAATACTAGAAGCCACATTCCTTACTAAAGATATAATTGTTCATATTCCTCTTTGTTCTTCCATCATACTCGATCTCTTTCACATCATTCCTTTTCCCTTCTGGTACAATAACTCCCTGGTACAAGCCTCTGTCTCCTCAGAGTACTTTCTTCTCTCCCATGATCATCTCTATATTGCCATCCTCTCCTCATGTGACCTCGGTAGATGCGCCCTTCTCACACCCAACTCTCGAGTTTGTGCTGCGTACCTCCTAACAATTTTTCCTGGCATCGTTGCTCCTTGCGAATCTGCCTTAGTCCGTAACTTCTTAGTCCAACCTGTCTGTACCTTTGTTCCTGCCCCCAAAGGCCAGGTACACCATACTCGTCTAAATCACATCCGCTATTTTTTCTTTAGTGTCTCAACTCCTGTCAGTCTTATTTGTCCAGGGAACCCTGTCCGTTCACTATCCGCAATTGGTTTATATAAGGCCCCTGATTACTCTACAGTAAAGTCTGAGTCTATAATAGCCCATGCCACACATTATCACTTCGCACTTCGCTCCCACAAGTATGACATCTTCAAACCTATTAATACTACCTTTCATCTACCAACAGACAATCTTTCTATCACATCTGAGAACCTACGTATGTTGACCTATCTAAACAAGTCTGATTTTATTATGAACCAGTTCTCTTCAGCTTTTAACCGCTCCTGGTCACATCCAGTCTTTGTATTTCCTCCGGTTGTCATATGTTTTCTATGTTTTATTGCAATTGTTTGTATCCTGTATTGTTGTCTGAAGCGAATGGACAAAAGGTTGCATGAGATCCGTGTAGCAACAAGGTTAGTGCGACAACCAAAAGACCTGGAAAATGGTAGTTCTGAGTAAAACTCATTTTGTGATTACATATATATATATTTGTAAATTAACCAAACCTATATGTTTATGCTATTTTTCCAACATGGTCATGTACTGTAAATATATTATTCCCTTCTTACATCCAGCTTTGTGAATTATGTAGTAATATCTCATTTGTTATTATACTCCCATGTAGTCCCGGTTGACTATACTTATACTGTAATGCCTCACCACTGTGTCAGGAGACACAGTTTTCGATGAGGGGGAAAATTGTAACTCTTTGTAATTATTATATAGTACTGTATGTAAATGTAGTATGTAAGTAGTTGTAAGTAGAATCCAAGTAGGGCGTCACCGCCCAGTGTTATGTCTACGAGCACTTATATTATGTCTGGGATTTGGGTGAATCACGACTTCCGTAGTCGCACCGCCTCTCTAGACGGAGGGAGCCGGCGATCAGTAGCTGTCTGTAAGGATCTGGGGTTGGACACGGATACTGTCCCCTGTTGTTGTACAAAAATTCAAGACGGTGTTTAATATATTGTCAGAAAACTAACTCCTACACTTTGTCTTCACCTACATCTGGCGTCAAGGGGCGTTGACAGCATTAACAATCTTTCGTCAAGATTCTTTGACCAGCTGGGGTTTTCTTGAGCCTCTGATCGATTTTTCCACCAAAACCGATGCAAATGATCTCCTTCAAGTCATTTTTATGCTGTTGCAATGTGACATTTCTCCAGTATTTTCTCGGACGGCGGAGTTTAGGGATCAACTTTATTTTCTTCACGAAGAATATTCATATCTTTCAGTCTGCATTCACAATGGCGCAGGTGTCTCTATTGCTTACTTGACATTGATCAGCTACATGACTCAGCTCAGGATAGACTGATCTATTCTGACACTGTTCTGACTGTTTGCTTCCATCTACTTCTGCAGTATCATCATTAACATACATGCTGTCATTATATCTTCATTAATTTGCTTAGTATCTGTAGTGGACTCTTCACAGAGCTTCCTTTTCATCACTCTATTTGCTGCACACTTATTTTGTGCTGTCTTCTTCCGATCTTTTCCACCATTATACATTTTTCTGCAACTATTTTGGTCAACCCAGGAAGGTCACTCCTCAGGCGATATCTCGTCTGCTCTAGCGCATTGACACTCAGACCTCTCACGTGCATTGAAGTTTTTGAAACATTTGCAACGACTGTCAGATAAGGTGTCAAAGCTGGCGAGTTTCTCTATTGTAGGTGTTGGAAAGTCCTTTTGCTCACTGGATATTTCATAAGCTCCTGTGCCTTTGCTGTCAAGCATTCCACACGAATAACAACACTGGTGTGATCAATAGTTGAGATGGAAGCTGTCTCGTAAATTCCTGCTACTTCAAGTGCAACAGTTTCAGCATAGGCTAAGCTCAATGACGGATTTGTGGATTTATGTTTCAAATATGCCCTTATGACATCACAGCTAATGGGCAACTGATATACTGGAAGACTGCTGATGAGCCGAAAACAGTCTTTCGTGCTTTCTCGTGTGCTGAAACTGGCCATGATTCCAGTAAACTACGCAAATTCATACAAAATTCAAAACTGTAAACCAGTACCAGTGCATGTAGTTGGTAAAGGAAATGTAAAACAGTGGGTTATCATTTACAGTATTGCTAATCATCGGTAATCACTGAATGCTTGGAGTGCCAGTGCCGTCAGATCTAATAAATTGAAAGTTGCTGGAGTACCGCTGACTCATTTTAAAAAATACAATCATTTCATGTTAAAACATACTATAGGTCATCAAATTGCTATGTTTCATCGAATTTTAAATTTCTGACCCAACCTAGCATAGACATAGATGAAAGGCGTTGTCTTTTGTGAAGCCGAAAGACATTGCCTTTTGTGGGGGTTACCTTACACGGACACCCACGAAAAACGAAATTCCGTAAAGTAATGAAACCCTTAAAAAATGGGCTGCCACAGCCTTAATTTAAATACGTAATGGCTTAAAAACCCTTCGTAGTGGCCCAAAACATCACCAGATATATACTTGCTTAAAGTGTATTTTGAGGTACCGACTAATTTGGTTAAATTATGCCAAAAAACAGGTTAAACTGGTATATTTTGTGATGTAATAGTGTACTGACTTTAGTCATACTTATAAAACATACTTCCACTCTCTGCAGTGTGTGTTGCCTTAATAATGTATTGTTGTGGCTTTTAGTCAAGTTTATGAAGGGCCCTACCTCGTTCACTTTGTGATGTAACATAGTAGAGAAGTAAAAAGGTGATAATTACAATGAAGGGTAGAATAAGAAACAAAATGAACATCAATGGAAAAAGAAAAGACAAATAAGAATGAATTATTAGGAAAGAAGAACATAAAAAAAAGAAAGAAAATATGAACCGCCAAAATTAGAGGTCGAACGCAGGAGACAATTTTCTTGGATTCTCGGGCCTCGCACCTTAACTTCATCTTGATTCTGACTTATCCTGTTGCCTCACTGTTGTTACATAGCAAAGAAAGGGAAGGTAAGTACAATAGGAGTAAAATAGAGAAAGAAAAAGAAAAAATGGGAACTGAAATATAATAAAAAAAATATATGAAGTGAAAAAAGTCTAAGAATGGAAAGACAGATCTGTAAATAACACGAGTGGAATAAATATAAAGACAGCCAAGGTGAAAAGAAGAATGAAAATAAGAAGAATTACACACACACAAAAAAAGGGAAGTTATGGAAAGGGGGTTCAATGTCGAGGTGAAGGTTTGAACCCGATTAAGGTGTAGTCGAGTCTCAGGCCGCTCCACCTTACTTCACTTCGCCTCCTACCTCTCTTGTAGCTTGCGATGATGCAATATAATGTCCAGATGTAAGAAGCTGATGATGGTAATGGAGGTGACAGTGATGATGATGATGGTGATAATAATGATGATGTGTTGGTGGTAATGATGGTGAAACTGGTATAGATGCTAACTTTATGGATGATGGTGATGTTGGTAGTGATGATGGTGGTGGTAATGGCGGTGATGTGCAATAGTTTGGTACCAATGATGACATCTTACTTCATCCCGTCCCTTACCTGTCTGGTGGTTTGTGGTCCTGTAATATAGTGGACAATGAAGGAAAGAAGAGACAAAGCAACAAAGTAAAGACGATAGGAAATGAGACAGAAAAGACCAGAAATATTTGGGCTGAGATGGAAATAGAAGGAAAAAGGAAATCTGAGTTTATCAGAAAAATATTAACAAAAGGAAGATAAAAAAGACAAGTAAAACCAGTAATGACAGAAAAGTGATAAAAAACAGGAAAAGAGAAAAAAGTATTTAATTGATAATCATAATAAAAACCTTTGAATTTTCTTGTCTACCTCTTTCTTCATAAAACGATAAAATGGAATAGGAATAATATATAAGGAGTATAGAGGAAGAAGAAAGATTAAAAAACAATATAAAAAAGGAATGAAAAAAAAGACAGGGCTCTGAGTTGGGTGGAATTCTAGGCACCTTTCTTAGAGTCCCAGGACGCTCCACCTTACTTGACCTTGGCCCCTACTTCCCTTGTTGCTCTATTGTTGTATGATAGTGAAGAAAAAGGAGAGGGAAACAATAAAAAAAAGTGAAGGAACAATAAAAGGAGAAAGAAACAGGAGGAATGGCAAGGGGAAAGAAACATGATAAATAAAAGGAAAGGGTAACGTATTAGGAAAGGAAAAGTGAAAAATTTGAGAGAGAATAGGAAGACAAGAAAGAAACAAAGGATAAATTTTAGAAGGAATGAACGGTTGGGAGAGAGAAAGAGATTGACGTATAAACAATCGCGGAGGAGAATGATAATGATGATGATTGAAGTGAGATGATATTCGTGATGCTGAGGATGACGATGATAATGATATAGGTCAGTGTTCATGACAGCAATCTTACTTCATTTCATCTCGTGTTCTTATAGCTTTTGCTTCTGTAATATAGTGAATGAAGAAAGAAGCAAGAAGAAAGAAAAATGGGAATGATGAGAAATATATCAATAGAGAAAGAAAGAAATACAAGGCAAAGGGAAAATGAGTTGATCCATAAAGTAAATGCGAGAGAATCTGAGATACGAAGAAGAGAGCAAAAATATAAAAGGGATTGAAAACAACGTGAAAAAGGAAAAATCTGTCAAAGAAAGAAGAGAGAAACAAGAAAAGAGGAGAAAGAACGAAAAAATTGAGCATAAGAAACCCTCTCTCTCTCTCTCGAACATTAATCCCGCATACGGCCTTGCTTAGACCCTTCACTCCCATGACGTATTTATAGAGCCTGCAGCATCTCTGGCAGCGGTTCTGTCCGTCTGTAGCTGACGATTTTTGGATGCCAGATGTTGCACTACCACAGACCTGAGAGACGAGTGAAAAAACACAACACCACAGCACACCATATCACACCACACCAAACCACACCAAACGTGCTACACCAAACCGAACTACACTACACCACACCACACCACATTACAGTACACATTATCAGCCTCCAATAACATAGCACAGGACAGGAATGATCACACACAAACTCAGCCTCCCACACCACTAAACACTACCTGCATTAACTGAGGGGGCCCTGTAACTCCGGCATCTAGTATTTTTGTCCTTGTATATTCGTGCTGCCTCCAGATTATGTTACTTAGTATTGGAGAGAGGTTTCAAACTGTATACGTTTATCATAGCCTTTACTTACCCCTTCACTGCGAGACGATTCCCCAACGCTTGGTAACATTACCTGGAGGCAAGGTGGCAGTACGGTACGATACGGAAAAAATATCGTAATTCCGATGGTTTCAAATATCGTACCGTAATTTCGTACCGTACCTAAAAAACCGTACCGTACTGGCACGATAAAATAAAATTTCATACAGTAATTTCGTATCTAATTTCGTAGCTCTGCTGTTACGTTTCAGTGAAAATGAATCGATAATATAAATTATCTTTGCAAGCAATTCCTTGTCCAGTTTCAGTGCTCATTATATTTGTATTTTTTGCTGTTAGTGGAAATTACTGTAAATATATTAGGTGTGTGTGTGTGTGTGTGTGTGTGTGTGTGTGTGTGTGTGTGTGTGTGTGTGTATGATAACTGACCTAACATTTGATTTACATTCATATGGCAATGATATTAAATATAAATAAGGAATACTGACTTTTATTGTACTAGAATTTTCTTTGAAAAAATTTCTGTTCTTAAATCAAACTTATCATAAAAAATAAATGAGTCAAGCAGCAATGATGCATCCGGCCCTACAGTAAAAATACCTAATCCAAATCATTATTTATATACTACTGTATAAACAAATCTATAAATTAATCACTTAACTCTGTAAGCCTACAGTTGGCAATGAATATACGAGATACATAGAGCAAAACAAATTTCAAATAATAGAAATATACTGTATATAATAACTCATTGTTATATGTTTCTCGTAATTACTTACATGTCTCCCATTTAAAAGTAAACACAATTCTATGTTCATTATAGTTTACCTAAAATTATAATTTGACGCAGGCAATATTAGGGAAGTTTTTACCCTTTAAAGTCAGTCACACAGATCCTTTTTAAGCTCCATACAATCGTTCGATAAGTTTGATAACCAAAATAAGGTGTTCAAAATGCGACTTAAGTTCACACCTTCTAAGAGGTTAACAAAACCGTGTAGGCCTATACAATTGTATAATGAAAAATCAATTACTATACTTTCATTTTTGGCAACTTATACTCCCAATATAACCTAATAAAAATTGAAACGGCAATCTCTTTAGTCAATGAAAGCAATAAAATTAATTTTTCAATGAGGTAATCCAGGGGGATTCGAATCCTCAATTTCACATTGTATGTACAAAACACCTTATCCATTGCACCACCAAGATAATTAAAGCTTACCAAATTGCAGGTGATAGACAAACGTAACACTTCACCAAATTTCAATAAGCTACTAAGCTAGTACATCTTTCCCTGCCAGCTGCTAGGGGCCTACTGCCGCGCCACCAAAATCCAAATGAGCTGGCGTTGGGGCCCACTGGCTGCAACAGAGTACGTGGACTGTGGACAGGAACTGAACGCGGTTATTCAGTCAGCGACAGTACACTTCTCCCGGGCTGCACCCGTACAGTCGTATTGGACCCGACCTTGTACCTCCTCCCCCAACACACACACACTAAAACATAAGGTTATATCTTAAAATAGAACATTCGTCAGAGAAATAATTAGGTTACTCTATCTAAAAGTCAGTATTTGTCATCTGGATTATTCTGGACAGTGGACAGTCACATCTGCATAAAGAAATACGGAATGGGTACGGAGAGGGTACGGAAAAAATAACAGTTTCTTGCCGTACCGTACTTAGGAAGATATATCGTACCGTAATTTCGCACCGTACTTACAAGTAAAAAAATACAATACCGTACCGTAATTCCGTACCGTACCGTACCGTACTCCACCCTTCCCTGGAGGTAGCATTTTATTCAAGCCAAAACACGACAATTTCGTTGAGATGAGGAGTCCTCGTAAAAGCGAACGATTATGAAACATTTCCGTTAACTCCTCCTCTAATAACGATACAATTGGATTTCTTTTGAAGTCTTCTGCTGACGATTTGGTGCCACTGAGAGAAATCGTATCCCCTTCTCCCTTAGAGGCTGACTTTCTAGTAAATGTGTGTGTGTGTGGATGTGTATTTTGGTGTGTCCTCCTGTCTTGACCACCCTCAGGTACAGGAGAAACAGCCTACGTATATACAGTAGATAGAGAGACCCCTGTTTATATCAGTATTATGGGGAAAGCTGTGTATATCCTTGACCTCATTTGTTTACATCCATCACAACACTGCCGCTACGTGCATCCTCTCCCACGGTTAGAGGGTGACTGACGTGATTCGCAGTTTCACTGGGGGTTCATTTACTGCCGGAGCGAGAGAATGAATCTTTTGAGAAGCCACGTACTAAGTAATGTTTGTCTGTGTTTTATTATATTTTGACGATATTGAAACATCACCTTAACTTCTTCAGTACGATGGCCTCCTCTTTATACTATTCTTGCTACCCTCATGTGATTCTGTTTACCTGAGGACAGACTTACCTTGAGTAAATATTGTTGTCACTTTAATTTACTCCTGTATTAATTAAATGGGTACTTTCCCAGGAAAATACAATTGTCTTGGTAAGGAGTAAGAATATGTCAAGGAAATACGCCGCGTAACCCAAGGGACTGAAAGGAAATATCTTTGAATAATGTTATAATTATCGTATCCCTTTAGGTCTGCTGGTCACATATCAAAGCCTCCACTACGATTACGTCATATTTGTAGTAATCCTGCTATCAGTGCTGTAGGCCCTGGAAAAAGAAAAAAAAATGCGGCTATGGTTTATCAGACATTGGATTAATTCTTTATTTTCCCTTTTGTTTTATACTCACAGACTTACCACACCCTTTGACAATAGCTGCCTAACATTGGCCAAACTGGTCCATTATGATGATGATGATTATGATCATGTTTGATGATTACCATCGTAAAATTGGTATGCACTTCATTCCTTAATATTGCCAAAGAAAAACTTGTATTCCGAATTGTATTTTGCTAAATGGTTTATTTACATTTTATCATATGGTTACGAAATGCGAAAAAGAAAAAGAAAAAGAGGCGAGAAAGACAGAAAAGTGACACAAATGAAGTGTAGAACGACAGGAGAAATTGTAACTGAAATGACAAAAAGAAAAGTGAGGGGATGTGAGTAAAAAAAAAAGAGGCCAGCTGAGACAGAGAGGGAGAGAAGCAAGAAAATGAAACAAAATCTCAAATACATGGAAGAAGGGTAAAAAGATAATATAAAATAATTAAAATCAAGTGCGATTTAAATAGTAAAATTAAAAGAAAAGAGAATTAATTAAGTAAATGCCAAAGAATGGACGACGTAAAGCAGAAAGCAAAAAGGAAAAGGGGGTTAAAGGCACATAAAGAGGAGAAAGAAATAAAGGACTGAAAGCAGGAAGAAAGGGAGAAAACGAGAGAATAAAAGAAAAAAATGGAGATAATAGAGCATATAAAGAAAATGTTGAAATAAATTTAAAATGATATTAATAAAGGATATATACTAGATGACAGGGTAGAACTAACTCTATTATCAGAGTCCCAAGCAGCTCCAACTTACTTCACCTCGGCTCCTACGTCTCTTGTTGTTGTTGTATCGATGCAATATAGTGAAGATAGGAAATAGAGAAAGACAAAGGGAATACAGGAGAATGAAGAAAGAAATAAAGCAAAAAGACAGGAAAGAATAGAAAGGAAATTGGAAGGAGGAAAAAGAACTGAAACGACAAATGAAAAAAGGAAGGAGAAAAAAAATGGGGAATGTTGGAAGAAGGAAGAAAAGGAGGACTAAATGAATGGAAGCGTGAAAAAAAAAAAAGAAGAAGGAAAGGAAGAAAGTGAGAGAAAATGAAAATAAAAGGTGTTAAATCGGCACATCTGTAGTAAAGTTCCAGGCTTTTCCACTTTATTTGATCTTTCCTCCTACATCTCTTGCACAATGCCTTGCGGTGTTGTAAGATAGTGATGATTTTGATGTGATGTAGTTGAATGTGGTTGTGTCAATAGGGGAAATGATGATGATGATCGAGGAGTTTGTATTTCAAAAGATGGTTTTGTTTAGTTTTGATGACAGTTAATATAATCGTACAATTATGATAATGATGATGATGATGATGATGATAGTGATGACGATAATGGAAAAGGGAGTTGTTGCGTTGATACTGTTGTTGTTGTTGTGGTGGTGGTGGTGGTGGCGGCGGCGGTGGTGATAATGATGATATTCAATGAGTTAGTATTGATGGTAATAACGTTACTCTCATCTTTCTACCTGCATTACTTGTAGCCTGTGATGTATTATTATGGAAACAGGAAACAGAAAGTAAAAGAAAGAAATAGAAAAAATAGGAATGAGTAACCGTGAAATAACAGAAAAGAAAATTAACACAGACAGAAGGCAAATTTCATAAATTAATACAAATGAAAGAGCATGGGAGACATACAGGAGACAGTGAAAAGGAAATGAATTTAAAAAAATAGAAAGGTGAATAAAAAAAAAATATGAAAGACATTAGAACGAAAAAAAGGAAAAAAAAAAAAAAGAGATCGATGGAGGAAATGAAAACAAGAGACGAAGGAGACTAAAAGGAAAAAAAATAAAGACACTAGAATGAAAAATAAAGGTAATGGGGAAGAAGAGTAAAAAGGAACTCGACGGAACTGAGGCTGTGACTCCCAGAACGTTCCCCTGCATCACACCTATTTCTCTTGTTGCTTTATTGTTGTAATATAGTGAAAAAAGACAGCAGAAAGAAATAAACAAATAGGATGAATAAGATAACGAGAAAAAGAAATGAATAAAAGAGCACGAGAAGACACTGAATGGAAATGAAAATGAAAAAGAGAAAAAAGAAAGGGCATGATAAGAGGAAGAAAGAGGAAACAGAATAAACTGAGGAAACTGGAAGAAAAAAGAAAGGAAATAAACACTTCATATAAAGGAGAGGAAATAAAAGAAAAGTAAGAGAAAAAAAAGAAAATGAATCACAAATGGTAAGGTGTTCACTCAGTTCACCTGCACTCGAGTCCCAGGCCGCTCCACCTTCCTTCATCTTGCCTTCTACCTCTACTGTGGGTAATGACACGGAAATGAAGAGAAAAAGAAGGAGTGAAAATTAATAAAAGTAACCTAAAAGAAGAAGACAGGAAAAACATGAAAAAAAGAAAAGACAAATATACAGGAAAAAGTAGATAAAGAAACACGAAAGGCAGGAAAGAAAGAAAATGAGCACAGCAATGACAAAGTGAATGACAGAAATGAGAGAGGAGAGAAAGAGAGATTTAGAAAAATTATTAGATGAATGCAATAAAGATGAATACTGTGAGTAAAAAAGAGGATAGATAATAGGAGATGGAAAAGAGAAATTATAAGTAACTGGGATGAAGAGAAGATAATAGAGGCGAAAAGATTAAAAATTAGGATGGGGACAGAGAGAGAGAGAAAATTAAAGATAAAACAGAAAGAAAGACAATAGAAAGAAAATTAAAGGTTAGAAAAGAGTGGATGGATGAAAAAAAATGAAAATAAAAAGAAGCCTGTACGAAGGGGTGGGTCGAACTGGAGAAACCTTTATGAGAATCTCAGGCCGCTCCACCTCACCTCACCTTGGCTCCTACTTGTCTCGTTGCTTTACTGATGTAACATAGGAGAGAGAGAGAGAGAGAGAGAGAGAGAGAGAGAGAGAGAGAGAGAGAGAGGAGTATATTTCAAAGAAGTTTTGAATGCAGGAAGAAAAAGCCAAGAAAAGAGAGAGAGAGAGAGAGAGAGAGAATCTAAGCTGATGACATGAACTCGGTACACCTGTAGTAGAGTCCCCGGTCGCTCCATCATGCTTCATCTCGCCTCCTACCTCTCCTGTAGCTTGTGACGGTGGAAGGTAATGGACAAATACAGGAAAGGATGAAGCAGGAAAAGAAAGAAAATATATGAGAGGAATTAGAAAAGAAAGAAAATGAGGTTGAAAGAAATGAGTGAATGAATACAAAGAAGAGCAAAAATGTGAGTAAAGGAGATGATAGACCATAGATGGAAAAGCGAAATTATAAGGAACTGGGATGTAGGGAAGATAATAAAGGAGAAAGGATTAAGACATAAGAAAGGGAAAAATAAGAAAGAAGAACAAAATAATGGGCAAAGAATGAAAAATTAAAATGTAATGAAATGGTAAAATGAAAATATTATAAAATAACAAGTGGTGCCAGGCACAACAAACCTCGCCCGACAGCAGTTATTATATTCCTGTTAAATACTGACTCGTTTCTGCCATTTAGCATCAGTGCACAATTAAAGTCTAAGGTAACAGCCCAAATGTTTAAAGTTACGCCATCAGAAAATCCGCGATCTTGCGTTTGACCTTTCTAGGTCACTCAAAGTCAAAGGTCAGGCTGCCAAACGAGAACTCATATGAGACTTCCTATATCTTGTATTAGTAAATATCTCTATCTCCAACGAGTTCTGAGTTATACCCCCTGAAAATGCGTGACCTTGAGTTTGACGTTTCAAGGTCATTTACGGTCAAAGGTCAAGGTACCAACTGAAAACCCATATGGGAATTCCCGTATGTTGATAAAAGTAAATATCTATCTAGTGTCATCCAATCTCGAGTTAAAACCCCTAAATATCCGTGATCTTGAGTTTGACCTTTCAAGGTCATTGAAGGTCAAAGGCCTTAGTGCCAAATGAAAGCCCATATTACGAGTTCCTGTATGTTCCTAATAGTAAATATCTCTATCTTCAACCGTTTTCAAGTTATAACCCTCTGGAAATCCGTGACCTCGATTTTGACCTTTCAGGGTCAATGAATTACCTTCAAAATTTAATCACTTTCTTTGAGGGCCACTCCCCACACATCCTGGAATGTTTCATGTAATTTCATTCAGCCGTTTTTCCGTAATGTTGCTAACAAACAAAGACACAAACAAACGAAGAAATAAACAAAAGAAAAAAACAAACAAACAAACTCTACCAAAAACAATACCTCGCTCGGACGGAAAGAAGCCTGTGAGAGGACTACTGGTCGAGCTGGAGAAACCTCTGGTAAAATCTCAGGCAGCTCCACCTTACTTCACCTTGGCTTCTACTTGTCCTGTTGTTTTATCCCTGTAATATATATATATATATATATATATATATATATATATATATATATATATATATATATATATATATATATCTATATCTATATATATATACAGAGAGAGAGAGAGAGAGAGAGAGAGAGAGTGAGTTACATAGATACACAGACCATACGGTCCCTGCGAGGCGGTCCGGCCTTAATACTAATACAGTGCTATAATTGTTGGAGCGGGAGAAAAGGAAAGCACAGCAGAGAGCTCTCTCCCCACCCTCCAGACCCTCCGGCATTTGTCGTACAGGAAATAAGAGAGGAAATAATACCTTGGTGGACTGAAAAACCTCGTTATCAGAGAGAGAGAGAGAGAGAGAGAGAGAGAGAGAGAGGTGAAAGAAAAGTAAAAAACTTAAAGGAATAATAAAACAATAGAATATGATAAACAGGAGACAAAAAGAAAAACGCTGAGAGAAAAGGAAGTACGCGAAAAACCGAAGCTTGTGAGACACTACGGGAGTACGTACCAGCAAACAGCAAGTACAGTACAGATAACAGTAGGCCTATTGGCCCATAACGAGATTACCAGTTAGGGGTGGAACTGATTCGAAAGATACAACAAACGTGTAAGAGAAAAGGGAGAAGCGACGAAGGCTCTCCTCTCCCCCACACCTCCGGATAACGACAGGAAAAAGACAAAAATAACGATATGATTGTTGACAAGAACAACGATGTATTTTTCATTGATAAAAAATAATAGCAAATTTTATTATGTATACAAAGTCTGATCTGTAATTCCTAAAATATGAACCTATAAAATCGCAGAGTTTTCTCATATATAAGTACGGCAAAGTTTTGTATTGGTATTAAATAAAATGTAATTGAAAACGTTAAGAAAAATAGCTGGGAATAGTTTGACCACGTGGTGAGGATGGAGAATGAAAAACTGACTAGAAGAGTGTATGTGACTGAGGTGGAAGGGGAGACCAGCAGGGGAAGACAGGATAAGCTGAAGGGTAATAAGTAGAATGATGTATGAGAGAAGGTGATGTCAGTTGGAGAAAGGGCAGCCAAACGGTAGGGGACAGGGTGACATGGAGGAGGAGGCCTACAAAAGGTACTGGCGCCAACCCACCCCTGAATCTCGTCTCTTTTATGCTTCTGTACGGAATCATGTCAAGTGTGTTCTTCGCTATACTAAGAATAATTTCATTCGTACTAAATGCTCTGAACTCTCTTGACCCATATTATTCATCCTCCTTCTGACGCCTTCACCAAAACCTTTCTGACAGTTTTGCTTCATCCTCCTTCCCTTATGGTCATATTTTTCAAGTCGTTGTAATAATAACTCTTAGGTCTATTAGTCCTCCACATCCATTAGTGAGATGATAAAACCTAGGATATCACAAAAAATGAAATAAACGAAGAGAAAACTGAAGTAAATATAGGAAGTTTAATGCCGGGAATAGAGGATGAAGAAGAAGAAGAAGAGGAGGAGGAAAAAGAAGAAGAAGAAGAAGAAGAAGAAGAAGAAGAAAAGAGAGAGAGAGAGAGAGAGAGAGAGAGAGAGAGAGAGAGAGAGAGAGAGAGAGAGAGAGAGAGAGAGAGAGAGAGAGAGAGAGAGAGAGAGAGAGAGAGAGAGAGCGACCAAATGAAAACGGAGAGAAGAGAGGGAATGGAGACCATACCAGGAGACAGTTTTGGTGAGAGGAAAAGAAAGCAAATAGCAGAAGGTATGTCATAAAAAGAGGGGAGGGGAGTGAAGGAAAGAAAAAAAAATGATAAACGAACGAGAGAGAAAATGCGAGAAAAATATGGGAAAATGAGAAAGGCAAAGTACAAAAGGGAACAACACAAACATATACAGAAATCTGTTAAGAAAAGGAGTAGGAGGAAAAATCAAAGGTGTGAACCCAATACACCTGCAGTAGAGTGGCAGGTGGGGGCTTACTTCATCTCGCCTCCTACCTCTCTTGCAGCTTGTGATGTAATATATTAGTGGTTTTGGGTCGGACTTATAAAGGATCCTAACTTTCTTGCAGCTTATGATGCTTTTGTGTTGAAGAGAAGAACGAAAAGTAACAGAATGAAACATAGAATAGGAAACAAATGAACCGTCTGTGGGAAAAGGAAAGAAACGGAAAGAAAAACGAGACAAAAATGAAAATGAAAAGGAACGCGAAGATGTCAGGTCGAACCCAAGAACTTTTCTTGGATGCTCAGACCGCTCCACTTTATTTCTCCTTGACTCCTACTTATTTTGTTGCCTTACTGCTGTTACATAGCTAAGAAAAGGGAAGTAAGAACAATAGGAGTGAATTAAACAGAGAAAATAAAGAATGAAAACTAAAGCATAAGAGGAAAACAAGAACTGAAAAAAGATTGAGAAAGGAAAAACATACATGTAAATAACAATGTGGAATAAAGAAAAGGAGAGCCAAAGAGAAAGGAATAATGAAAACAAGAACGAAAAAAAATGAGGAAGTAAAGAAAATGAAGTTCAATGTGGCGGTGAAGGTTTGAACCCAATAATGTGTAGTCGAGTCTCAGGCCGCTCCACCTTACTTCACCTCGCCTCCTACCTCTGTTGCAGCTTGTGATGATGCAATATAATGCCCGGATCTAAGAAGCTGATGATGGTAATGGAGGTGGCAGTGATGATGATGGTGAAAATGATATGTTGGTGGTGATAATGGTGAAACTGACATGGCTTGGCTTAGTTAAGAGGTTAACTTTATGGATATTAATGATGATGATCATAGTGTTGGTGGTGGAGGTAATGGTTGTGATGTGCAATAGCTTAGTACTGATGATGACATCGTACTTCATCCCGTCCCTTACCTGTCTGGTAGTTTGTGACGCTGTAAAATAGTGGACAATGAAGGAAGAAAGAGAGAAAGTAACGTAGTAAAGACGAAAGGAAATGAGACAGAAAAGACATGAAATATTTGGATCGAGATGGATATTGAAAGAAAAAGAATGTCTGAGTTGATAAGAAAAATATCAACTTAAGGAAGAAAAAAACACAAAGTAAAACAAAACAATTAATGAAAGAAAAATGATAAAAATTAGGAAAAGAGGGAAAAAAGTATTTTATTAATAATAATAAAAACCTTTTAAGTTTTTGCCTACCTCTTTTCTCCTCTTAAAAGGATAGAATGGAATAAGAATATATAATATGTAATAAAATATGCTGTATAATGGTGAAGAAAAGTTGAGGCAAACAATAAAAAAAGTGAAGGAGCAACGAAAGGAGAAAGAAACAGGAGGATTGACAAGGAGAAAAAAACGTGAAAAATAAAAGAAGGAAATATATTAAGAATGGAAAAGAAAGATGATTATTTTGAAAGAAAGGATAATAGGAAGAGAAGAAAGAAACAAAGGAGAAATGTAGAAGGAACGAAAGAATTGGGGAAAGAAAGAGAATGATGTCTAAATAATTGCGGAGGATAATGATAATGATGACTGAAGTGAGATGATTTTCATGATGCTGAGGATGATGGTGATGATGGTGATGATAATGATATAGATCAGTGTTCATGACAGCGATCTTACCGTACTTCATTTCACCTCTACCTCTTAGCTATAGCATTTGCTCCTGTAATGTATTGAAAGATGAAAGAACGAGAAAGAAAAATGGGAAATTTGAGAAATCTACCAGAATAGAAAGACAGAAATACGAGACAAAGGAAAAAATGAGTTAGTTCATAAAGTAAACTCGAGAGACTCTTAGAGAGAAAAAGCAAAAAATAAAAGGGATTGAACATAAAATGAAAAATAAAGAAATATCAAAGAAAGGAAAAAAGAAAGAAGAAAAGAGGAGAAAGTACGAAAAAAATCAGCACAAGAAACACACACACACACACACACACACACACACACACACACACTCTCTCTCTCTCTCTCTCTCGAACTTTAATCCTGGATACGGCCTTGCCTAGACCCTTCACTCCCATGACGTATTTATAGAGCCTGCAGCATCTCTGGCAGCGGTTCTGTCCGTCTGAGGTTGACGATTTTTGGATGCCAGATGTTGCACTACCGTAGACCTGAGAGACGAGTGAAAAAACACCACACCACACCAACGAGTGCAACACCAAACAGCACTACACTACACCAGACCACACAACACCACAATAGAGTACACATTATCAGCCTCCCATAACACAGCACAGCACAGGAATGATCACCACACAAACTCAGCCTCCCACACCACTACACACCAAGGACATTAACCGAGGGGCCCTGTAACTCCGGCATCTAGTATTTTTGTGCTTAAATATTTCGTTCTTGCTGTCTCCAGATTATTTTATTCAGTTTTGGACAGATATTTCAAGCTGCATACATTCATTAAAACCTTTATTTACTGCTTACTACCAGAGGATTTGTAGTAATCCTGCCATCAGTGCTCTAGGCCCTGTAAAAAGAAAGAAAAAATGCGCCTATGGTTCATCAGACTTAAGATTAATTCTTTATTTTCCTTGTTTTATACTCACAGACTTACCACACCCTTTGACAGTAACTGCCTAACATTGGCCAACCGGTCCATTATGATGATCATCATCATGATCATGTTGATGATACCATCGTAAAATTGGTATGTACTGCATTCCTCAAAATCATCACATAAACACTTGCATTGTATTCCATAATGTATTTTATTAAATAGTTTTATTATTATCGTGTAGTTAGGAAATGAGAAAGGGAGAAAAGAAAAAAAGAGGTGCAAAAGAAAAGTGCCAAAAATGAAGTGTAGAACGACAGGAGAAATTGGAACAGAAATGACAAAAAAAAAAAAAAGGAGGGGACGAAAGCAATTAAGAGGCCAGCTGAGAGTGAGAGAGAGCGGGGGGGGGGGGAATAAAGAAGAAGAATGAAACAAAACTTTTAAAACAACGGAAGAAGGAGAGAAATAAAAAATAAAAATATATATATATATTAAGCACGATGTAAATAGTAAAAGAGGGGAAAAAGTGAATTAATCCAATAATGCCAAAGAATGGGCGATAGAAAGCAGAAAACAAAATGGAAATGGAAATGAAAGGAATAAAAAGAGGAGAGACGAATAAAGAGGAATGGAGAAAGAAAGCGGGAAAAGGAGAAAACAAAGGAAATGAAAATGAGATAACGGAGCATGGGAAAAAAAAAGCGATATAAATAAAGGAACCACAACAGACGCCAGGGTCGAAGTCGGGACACTTATCAGAGTCCCAGCCTGCCCCACCTTACGTCACATTGGCCTCTACGTCTGTTGTTGCTGTATCGCGGTAATATAGTGGAGATGGGAAGCAGAGAGAGGAAGACAAGGAGAATAAAGGAGAAAAGGAGAAAATAATAAAGCAAAAAAGCAGGAAAGTAAGGAAAGGATATTGGAAGAAGGAAAAGGAGCTAAACCGACAAAAAGGAAGGAGAAAAAACATGGAAAATGTAGAAAGAAGGAAGAAAAAGAGGATGAAATGAAAGGAAGTGTGAAATAAAGAAGGAAAGGATGAATCAGAGATAGAATGAAAACACGGTAAAAATGTAAATGCGTTAAGTCGGAACACCTATAGTAAAGTCCCAGGCCATTAAGTTTTACTTTATCTCGCCTCCTACCTCTCCTGTACCTTGTGATGCTGTAATATAGTGATGATTTTTATGTGTATAGCTGACTTTGGTGGTGGTGGTGTTGATGATGATGATGACCATAATGATGATGACGATGATGGTGGTGGCGGTAGTGAGTATTCGTGAAGAAAATTTATATGAATTTTGATGATAGTAATGGTATTAGTATAAATGACGACGATGATGATGATGATGATTATGATGATGATGATGATAATGATCTTTATAATAGTGGAAAAGGGAGTGATGATAATGATAATATACTGTAAGTCATAACTGATGGCAATAATGTTAATTCATCTCACTTCCTGTATTTCTTGAAGTCTCTGATCCCTCATTATGGAGAAGTGAAGTAGGAAGAAAAAGAAAGAAATGAAAAAACGAAAGAAATGTGAATCCGAAAATGACCAAAAAGAAAATTAATACAGACAGAAGGCAAATTTTGGAAACTGATAAAAATGAGAAAGAATGGGAGACATACAGTTGGGAATGATTATAAAAAATAGAAGGTTGAAAGGAATAAAATATATGAAAGACATGAATACGAAAAATAAGTAAAGAAAAGAAGATCAACGAAGGGAATGATAACAAAAGTCGAAGGAGTCTAAACGGAAAAACTAAGGACAAGAGAATGAAAAATAAAGGATATTCGGAACGAGAGTAAAAAGGAACCCTGACTCCCAACGCATCTTTTAGAATCCCAGGACGTTCCCCCTACATCACTCCTACTTCTCTCGTTGCATTATTACAACAAACTAGTGAAAGAAAAAGACAGCAGAAAGAAAGAAAAATATAGAATGAGTAAGAAAAGAGAAAAAGGTATGAAAGAAAGAACGCGAAGAGACCGTGAATGGAAATGATAAAGAAGTGGGGGAAAAATGAACGGACACGACAAGAGGAAGAAAGGGGAAGCATAGAAGTAAACTGAGAAAATTGGAAGAAAGAAGAACGGGAACGAAGTAACACGTGAACTAAAGGAGAGGGAAAGAAAGAAAGCTAGGAAAACAAAAGAAAATGAAGCATAAATAGTGTGGTATTAATTCAGTTCACAAGTACTAGAATCCCAGGCCGCTCCACCTTACTTCATCTTGCCTTCTACCTCCACTGTAGGTAATGACACGGAAATAGAAAAAGAGAGAAAGAAGCAATGAAAATTAATAAAAGTAACCTAAAACGAGAAGACGGGAAAAACATGAAATAAAGGAGACAAATATACAGGAAAAAGTAGATAAAGAAATACGAAAGACAGGAAAGGAAGAAAATGAGCACAGCAATGACAAAGCGAATGACAGAAATGAGAGAAGAAAGAAAGAGAAATTTAGACAAATTATTAGATGAATACAAAAAGATGAAAACTGTGAGTAAGAAAGAGGATAGATACAAGGAAAGGGAAAAAAGAAATTATAAGAACCTGGGATGAAGAGAAGATAATAGAGGCGAAAGGATTAAGAAATTAGGATGGGGACAGAGAGAAAGGAAAAAAATGAAAGATAAATCAGAAAAAAGATAAAAGAAAGAAAATGAAAGAAAAAAAAGTGTGGGTGAATGAAAAATAAAAATAAAAAGAAACTTGCATGAAGGAGTGGGTCGAACTGGAGAA